>NW_027501698.1:0-62748 GCF_021521415.1 Bidens hawaiensis
GCTTGAACGTCACGTCCTACACATGCTCAAGCTGAGGGGGAATATTAGTAGAAGATATTATCTTAGTTATTTCACTATTTGAATTATACTGTTTACTAAAATAGTGTTAGGTTGTTATGATATCTTTTCCTATATATAATGTAATGTATTCATTATTGGAGGATATACGATTGATTACAAGAACCTTCATACTTAGGGGTAACTAAAAGGCACGTGTAAAGAGCAAAGACAGGTCTACGTATTGTCAAAGTATGCAATTACCAACACGCCCATGGTACTGCAGAATGCTGCAATGCTACAGTACCACCGCCCATTTGCTTTAATATGTAGTGTAATTATTTATCAGCGCATTTTTTTTAACGGGCAACAAAAGATTTTATTAATTAAGTTTACCGGCCATTAGTTGGAGATAAAAACGATGATTATAGATTACAAACTGGAAAGTGATAAATTTAAATTACACGACTACAAATTTACAAACATTACTTTGTTTTAATCCAAAGAAATATGTTAACCTTGATCTCATGATTCACAACAGTTTCAATCTGATCGCAGTTGTTACTGAACATTTAGTTGTTTCTAACGATGAAAATTGATCAGATTTTGGGACGTGTTTAAGTATTCCTAACCCCCATACCCGTTTATAAAACCATGTTTCCTACCCTGCCCAAAAATTGTCTGGTAGCCACCCGTCGGTATCGGACATCTTGCATACTGGCGGGTTTGATGTATACTTGCTGGTTATTAAAAAAATCCATCAGGTATCCATCGGCTAACTATTAATCAATTACAAAAAATAAATACAATAAAAAGACTCAAATAACTAAAAGATAACAAGTTTTGACAAATAAATAATGCCACAAGTTTTCATAATATATAACGACAAAATCATAATTACTTAATATTTCCTGGCATACTAGTGTTATATGGGCGTTGCACACACTTGGGTGATAGTCCACATCCGGTAAGCGTTGGTCAACACTTGAACAAAGCATACTCAATTACCCAAAACTACTCAAAAAGCTTTATTATGTTATCGGCACGCAATTATGTTATAACTTTTAAATGTGCTCGATTTCTCGTTAAAACAACAAAGAATTTATTATAAGCCGCACAGTAATGCCTAGCACACTGCACACACATAGTAAAGACAGACGAATTTGGTATGTAAGTATATAGATTGTGCTCTAGATTACTGGTAAAGTGAATTTATATAATGTCTATATAACCAAATCTAGTTGAGATTATCATTAAGTTAAAGCAATTGAATTATAAACCCCAACACCATAAGTGTTTATAATTTCTCATAATTGTAATCACTCGTTAATTAGTTATATCATTTATGCGAGTAGTGCATCAAATCAATCAGCTTTTATACGTTTCTTTTGATTAATTAATAGTAGCTGACCATTTACACTCCTCATGAATACCATACTATCTAGTTCAAAGTAGATAAGATAAGAAAGCTCACTATCTTTGATCGTGACTTCTACATTGATCAATTTTGGCTTCATTGCCAGATGGTGAATGTGCTTAGATTATCAAAGTTTGTTTGCCTTGTTATTTAGTTGTTTCTTATTAGCTAAAATTCAAAAATGTAGTTCATTCTTTAGTCTTTTCCATTTCCATATAACACGTGGTACATTGTTTTGTTATGTGCAACAGTAGTTATTGTGTTAAATGTACACAAGATATTTGGGATGTTGAGAAGGCTTGATCTAGTCAATTTTGTTTATATCCATTATCATCTAATACGATGAGTTTTGAAAGTGTTGGACGTACTTTTCACCTTAATAGGCCCGACACGTGTAGGTGACATGGTTGGACCTATTGGGTCCGTGGGATTCATAATATGTAATGGGTTTATGGTTGCAATTAGAGTTTTATTATATTTGATAATGTCTTGACTAGCAAGTTAGGGCAGCCTATGTAAACCGAGTTATGGTTTGATATTATAGATTGTGAAGACGAGATGTAACCGAGTTAGGGTTCATCTAGATGCAACCATGTTATGGTTCATCAAGAGTCAAACCGAGTTATGGTTTGAGAGTTGTAATAAGTTTTTAAGTAATATTTTCTGATTAATATTAACAAGAGTTATTCGTTTAGTTCGTGTTTAATTATCGATACGGACTTAAGAAAGTTTTTCAATATTCAAAACAAGCTTTGATATTTACATTGTCGTAGAGTTTATTTTTCTCGAAGTTTAATGATCCATGATGAAGAAACAAAGTTTTGGCGTAGAAAGGGAAGAGTGGAGAAGGGAATGAGCTTCAAGGATCTCATATTATAAGAGTATATGTTTTTAAGTTTCAAACTAATAAATATAATGGTTTCATATATACAAGACTTGTTGTTTGTGTTATCCTCGAACTCATTAGCTAGTGCTCTAACTACAAGCCTAACCTAAACTACATTGGATTCTAATTAAGAACTTATTTTGTTTCTTTGTATGGTTAATCATCCAAATTTAATGTACAAGCTAACAAACACAAACATAAGGTATATGCGACTCGAAAAAACCCCTAGCTTTTTTATGGATTTAGAAGATTGATTATTACAAAATAATGTTCATGAACTTTCCCTAGTGGGTGGTCAACCTAACATTTGTTCCTTTCTCATATGTTGAGTTACAGTTGTCATACTAGATCACACTATCCAAATTAGTTAAAAAATATCATAGACCATGGATCCTTTGGCTGATCTCAAGTAATTGTTGGAGCCTAATGTCCAATGTGACATTATTAGGCTACTAGACTGAATTCCCAATTGGTAAACTAACTTCTTTCAAGAACATATCTATTAATGGCAGTCTTTTACTAACAGATTCTCATTGGTAACTATCGGTGAGCTACCGTCACCGATAAAATTTTGACAGAACTAGTTGTCAATGATATTCATTTGTCTAATATGGTTAAAAGGGTTGCATGCGTATCATAATCGTCATAAAACATTTGAAATATCTAAAATATGCAGTTTTTAAGAGATACGCTCATTCTACAATGTATGTAAAATATAAATAATATCATCACAGACATATTGTAAAAGAAAAGTTAATTTTTTGCATCATGAAGTTACTAGAACGGAACTTTACTAGACAATGGTTAAAGAAAAAAAAAGTTGAAATGCTCAAGTATTTGTGTCGGTTATATAGTTACAGTTTCAGGTAATCTGGTTGAGTATACTTAACACCATACCCTTACATGAACCACAATTATTTATTTATTTTTTTGTTTTCATCAATCTGATAAGTCATACCTGTCATCCCGAATGTTTCGGGTTTCGATCAAACTACTCAATTAGTGAAAGAAGAAAACACTAAATTGTCAAAGGAGCCAAATAGCTTACAACCCCAATAAGTTTGATTTAATATTTTTCACAGAGAAACAATTCATTATGTAAAAACAGTATTTGTAAGATACTTAAAATAATTTGAAATAGAAAATAAAAACTTTCAAATTTTTTATTTTTAAATTAGGTAAGATTCTATTTTCTTTTATCCAACCACTAAAAATATTTGATTAAAATTTTATGCTTTATCGAGTTGATATGAAATACTTTGGAATCAAATAGAGAAAAAGGGTGGTCTTTATTTTGCATTATCTGAAATATTCTTGTTAAAAACTTTTTAAAAGATAAGTTAGGGTATATTAATGTATGTCGGGTCTATTTGAGATTAGAATCAAATTAAGTGGTATAGAATCACGGCTGAGATGACACAATCCGGTTTTATAGTGTTATATTCGGTAATTCATTTGATAATCCTATACATATTCTTAATCCTAGGGACCATGTCGAATTAATCAAGTCATTCGTGATAGGAATTTTGACGAGACAATTTTCAAACTATTTTATGATCGATTATTCTAAAAGGGTAATTATGTTGATGCTTGTATCGTTTTGAACACTTATATAGGTTTGTATTTTCGAATTTGTTGTACTTGAACTTTGATTTTACGAGTGGTTAACTCTTCATAGAGTTAATCGACCCGAACAATATAACTCTAACATATAATTAGTTTAAACCAAATATTATTAGGACGATTCTGCTTATAAAAAATTTTTATTATTTATATCAATTGATGTGTCTTTAGTTATTATATGTTTTGATTTTCATTTTTAATAATTTTAAATATACAATGTTTTATAATAAGTACCGACGTGACTTTAGATGATTTTGTTTTTTTATCTATATTCTAATATAAGTTTTTGTAAAAAAATTAGAGCCTTGTTGAATATATACTTTTTATAGTGTATATAAAAGAATGATTATTGTACTATTGGTTTAATTTTATAAAAATGATTATTAAACAACTACACATATAGACAAGTGCGTCTATCTTCCATGTAATATAGTCTTAGTAAGAAGCAGATGTCGATTCATGGACACGATATTCATGCTCTTAATACTATACTTTTATCGATACATAATATAGCTTAACTAGACCAAATTATATTAACTGTAAATTGCAAATGAGAATGGGATCACTAAGGTTGTAAATCCTTTTGACTATTTGACAATCTTGGTTAATTATCTTTATGACTAATAATACCTAAAAAGGTTTAGTTCTGATCAGGACACATAGATGAGCTAATACCCAGAACTCCAGGGTTCGATTTATGGCTACCCTAGGATTCACTCTAATGAATGCAAATGTTCCATTTGTTCGAAGTACTAAGAACGAACTGGATCCAGTTGTCCCTCATATGACTATGACAATAGATGGCTAGACACTACATACGTGCTCTAACTTATCTCATACCACATGTACAGTTAACATTACTAATATAAGACTTATAACTACTCAAAACAATACAAAACTACCGCACTTTGTGTTAACAAGCCCACAAATAGCTTAATTGAATATGAGAAAGATCCTAAGCTCTAGACTCTTTTATTCAAGCCTACCTCTAAGGCATCTTATTTGATTTACATAATTGATTATTCTTTCATCATTAGTCTCAAGCTCTAGATAACATACCGAAGCCTATAACCTAAACTTAATATCCATTACTAAATCCAAAAGGCCTATACTCTAGAACCGACACAACCACACAAAGTGAAATAGATATAAAACATCAAAGTCAAAAAAACACATCATAAACGCTAATATCATAAATTTACTAAAACTATACAAGTTTCATATATTAACAAACCAAAATGTAATTAAAACATATCAAAATTCATATGCACACAACTAACTGACATACAGTTTTAACCTAAACTGATTTTAGAAATAAAAATAACGTAATAACAAGACGTATGGGGGTTTACGATCCGATTTTTATTATTGTTAGGTCAAACTGTGAGCCAAGCCTTTACCAACGGTTTTTTATCATCAAAATGAAAGCGAACCATTGAAAAGTAAAATAAAACCGAACGGTTACTAGTGATTTGATATAAATGAAAAAAAAACATTCTAAAATAGCAAGCTACGCATAGTCCAAATACGTCAACATATAGGTAAACATATCAAAATATAAATTGGCCAGGTGCTCTCCAAATAAACCTTGTTCAAGCTTTTCGTTTTTGTGTATTGACCTTCCAACTGGTTTCAAAGTACCCACTTCACTACGAAATACCTAACAACCAAAATTGTATGTGGTCTAGTGTGTCCATCAAGTACATAATTCTTCCCACAACACTTGATATGTCTCTTCATCATTTAGAAGAGAATCGCTCTTTGACAACCTAAAATGTTGAGGTAACGTCGTAATGAATCACTAACCAATCACTGTTCATATATTATATAGTTTCTCTTTCTTCGATCTTTTTTGCTCGTACATTATTTATTATAATTAGTTTTGAAATATTTATAATTATTTTTATGTATTCTTTGTTATAACTTTATATATACCAATAATTATTAAACAGACATATAACTAAATAAATTAAATAAAAACTATATAAATAGCTGGTATGTTTAGGCTTGCGGTTGGCTTGTTTTTGATAAGTGAAACTCGGACTTGGGTTCGCTTACTAAATAAACTTATTTTTAAGCTCGAGCTCGTTTAAACTCAACTTGATTCAAGCTTTTTGTGAGCCAATCTTAATTAAGTAGCTCGTGAGTGGTTTGACTCGCTTACAACCCTGAACTTAACCATCACGAATCGATAATCAGTCTCTGGTAACTGAAAGTTTGGTGATGGTTGTAGTTATGGTTTTGACCAAAACCGACTCATACATACCCTTAACCTTACCCTTGAATTACAATTTAAAACAAATTATACTAATAGTCTTTTGCTTCAAAAAAAGGTTCCTTGCAAAATTCTTCGTAAAAAAGGTTTGCCTTATAACTGATCAATGAAATCGGGAAGTGGAGAATGGAATTGGAATTCTCTTGGTTGCCTTTTGCTAAAAACATAGAGAACAAGTGTTTTAATTAATTAAAAAGGATACCCAATATTGACATTTATTATACAGTAGGTATGTGACACTTTGGAATGTCAATTTTTAATAACCATACTAACCCTAAAATCATAACCACGTGAGCTAGTCTCCGTCCAATTATGCTCCCATCGATTCCGTCCACTTTCACCATTATCGTTCAGCAATCCGTCACCGTCCAATGATTACGTCCACCATCCACTATCGTAACCATCGTCTACCGTCGTGAGCACCGTCCTTTTCCGCCACGACCATCGATCGTTGTTCACAGTGTAACACCCCCGCTTAAGCGGAAACGCCTGAGTGTGACGTACAGATTGCTCAAAACACATATGACGTTATTTAAATTACAATATTATCATCAATTTATTCAAACTTCAAGTACACAAGTTCAAAACAAAGAAATTACATTTAATGAAAGAAAATTTAAAACATCTTGTCCAATTATTGCTATAACCTAAGTATAGTGTCTTCTTCATAGCATCACCCTTTAATAATTGTACCTGTAGCATATATATAAAATAAAGTCAACTAAATGAATAGTTGGTGAGTTTACATAAGTTTTGATATACATATATAAAAACCATACAATTTCATGATGTATGTGATAATCGCGCAAGTAAGATCCTTTCCAGTTGGTAACAACCAACGTACTTAAATAATCGCGCAAGTACACTACTACAAAAACTAGTTTTATGGGCGGTTGGCTTTTATTTTTTGACACGGTCCACACAAAAAACCGCGCCTAAAAAGGTTTTCTAGCACTCTTACAAATCTGTTGCATAAAAAAACTGCATCTAAAGATTAGAAACCGTGTCAATAATATGGGACACATTTTTAACAGCGGTTACGGTATAAACCGCGTCTAAGTGACATCTTGATTAACCATAAATACACTAAAACCCTAAAATTAGCCAATCATTCACACAACCGTCGTCTTCCTCTTCCAATAACTGCATATTTTAGGATGTGGTGCAGTTTATAAATTCAAAAACTTCTACCTCTGCAAAGGATATGCCCAAACTGCATATTTAGAAGATCAATTGTTCTTGTCCGTTCTTACTAAGCTTTTAATTTAGGGACTATACTAACCATATGCTTCTAGTTGAATCCTCAACAATATATGCTACTGGGCAAGTGAGTTTTTATTTAATTAGTTGATTTTTTATATTAAGTATGTTAGTTTATTACCTTTCGGTTCAGTTTGGGCATGGATGGGAAGAAGATTCAATCTGAGAGCTTGCTTCTGTTGGAAACATGCAGTATGCAGTCACTTTGGAAGTTTTACAGACTGTAGGTATATATCTAGAGTACAATGAATGGCTGTTACATATAGTGATATAACTATGTTCAATTTGTATGTGATAATTAAGTGATCTCTGCTTTTGGGCATGTTTTGAATATTGCTATATTTAACAATGGTGGAAGAGTACAAATCCATCACATATATATTTTGTTTGCTTGATCTTTATAGGATCGAGAAAGTTATAACTTTATTTAAGTAATTACAGATGTTGAGATGGCTACGGATGGATTAATATGACCATCATGTTGGTTTACATTGTAAGTTTTTTTTATGTGGTACTAAGTTTGGTATTACTTGATTAGAAGTATTTGTAATTTAGATTTATATATTGTTTAATAGATTTTGATAGTTTAAATTGTAAAATTCTAGATTTAACGCAATTTGGTCTAGGAGAAATTTGTATTCTGAAGTTTATATTATAAGATTTTGGATTTAATGCATTTCGATTCATCATGCTAGTTTTGGTGTATTTTAGTTGTTAAAACTATACGATTTAAATAGATTTGGAAGGTTAAAATCATAATTTGGCTATATAAATTGCAAATTAATGTTTATTAAATGCTCTTTTGACGCGGTTCAAAAGTGCGGCTAAAGATCATTTTTTGTAAATGAGAGTTGTTTATTTGCCGCGGTTAGGGAGAATTTGACGTGGTTTTCAAAACCGCGCCTAATGATAATAGGAGCTTTTGCATCAACATTTTTTGACGCGGTTTAAAACCGCATCTAAAACTCTTTTCCATCGCGTCTAAAGCTAGTTTTTCTACTAGTGGTAATATCCTTTCCGATTGGTAACAACCAACGTACTCGGATCGGAGGGTCCTTTTTTCACACATAACAAAATGGTCCTGAGTGCAAAGGGGAGCGTATGATCATACTTAATGAGGATACCACGTGGAAGTAAGTTTCGAGCAAGTAATCAAGTAAACACACAAGTCCAAGATATGAATTATAGTTTTGTAATTGAACAAGTAAATAATTGACTCGATAGGGTATATATATGCTACCCCTAAAAATATAAAAGCGTTAAAGGGGGAGGGGGTGTGAGAAACTTACATTGAAATTGAAGATAAACGAGAAATAAAATTCGAAAGCGCGTTAACGAAACCGAAACAATCGAACCTCACGAACTATAATTAAAAATACAAATAACAAATACTAACTAACAAGATTATAAAAGTTAAATAATTTTAGATTTTGGGAATATGCATTATTTTGATATATCTTTTATTATTATAAGGTATTTTATATTATAATATTATTTTAAGCTTTTATAGAAATTTTATGATTTATTATTATTTTAATATTATTTAACTATTACTTTATTAATGTGAGAGTTCTAACGTTTATGGAACATCGATTTTAACGATATAGTTTTATCTCGTAAACAACTGCGTTAGTGTTTTATAACTACTAACGAAAAGGTAAATAATATAATATTATTTTAACAGTTTCTCGCGAAAGCTTAACAAATATAAAGTTATTTTTAAACTAAAAAAATGATAAAATTTAATTTAAAAATTGATTTTTTTAATTTAAAGTAATTTTATTTAATACATAATGAGTTTTAATAATTTATTTGGTTCAATATAATATAAGAAAATGATTTTAAAAAAATAGGGGATTAAAAGCGGTCTGACCCGGAGTCGAACCCGGGTCTTTCTGTCTATATCCACATGAACAAGCAACTAGACTAACATGTTTGTTTGGTTTAAGAATATAAATATATATAAGGTGGAGTTATAATAAGAAGTGAAGTGTGTCTAAAAAGTGTAAGAAGTAATCTGGTGCGTTAGATTTGATGATCTGATGATTTAGATGGAAAGTATGTTTTATAGATTGTGTGTTTTATTTTAATACTTGTTTTATAACACTCTAGGAGTATAATCGTCTAGTGTGTCATATTATATATGGAAACCTTATCAACCTATAATTATAATTTCTTAATTCAAATTTAAAAACACATCACCAAGAACATTCAAGATATATAACAATGTGTTTTAAATCAAAATAAGCAAAATTTAAAAAAAAAACACCAGATTTTAATCCAAATTTAAAACACAATACCAAGAAAACCAAGAACAAAAACACACTCTCATTAACGAAAACACACTAGTATTAAACACACAATTACTAAACATTCAGATTACATTAACACACAATGACCATACATTCAAAGCAACAGAGGATGTCTTCAATGTTTTTTCTACCAGCAACGACGTTTGATTGGCTGGAGAAGAGATGCATAATGTATTGTACACACACAAACACGTTTTATCTTCCTCTTTTTCAAACCACCAGTCACCACACCACTACCTCCACGTCCTGCATCACCACCACTGCCGGTAAAACACCATCCACAATTTCGCTAAAACAAAAATTGGTTTGCCACAAACTACAACCACTCCCTAACAAAAACCACCTTTGCAACCGGATTTCACCACTTTCGTTGCCCAAAACAAATCTAACCACAATTATAATGTACTAGTTGAATTGAAATTAAAAAGTACCGATTGTTGTCTCTCGGCATCCTCCGCCGTCACCACGGCGTAGCTACAATCAAATCATTGTCCTCCGACAAATCAGACCTAGATGGAATCCATCACATGTTATCGCCGGAAAACAAGATAGCGTCTATTTGTTGCCGCCTCCCCCTCCCCCCGACATCGCCGTAGTGGTTTTTTGAGATTTGGGTAGAGGAACTCGTTGTCATTGTCGGATAGCCGCCATCCTCATTGCCATCACGGTGGTATATGGGTTTTGTTTTCTGATTCTTGTCACGGCGACCTCATAACGGTTTCGGAAAATGTTATGGCAATACGATGTGGGATTGATTAGAATACAGAATAACCATGTTGGAGGGTGAACTGCCGACGGTGAATGGGTTTGAACCGGAGATGATGAGATGGCCATGAATTTGATTGACATGAGGGTTTGAAAGGAATAATAATAATCAGTAAAATTGTTTTCTAAAATAATTGAAAACAAAATGCACCATCCTACTCTTATGAGTTATAGATCATCCAGTGGTTCATATTGTTTCCTACACTTTTTAGGAAAAAACCACTTCTTATTCTAACATGTTTGTTTGGTTTAAGGATAAAAATATACATACATAAATACATATATATATATATATATATATATATATATATATCATTGTTGTAAAAGTCGGATTCCAAGGCTGACTAGTCGGTCATCGGACCCCTACCTTGGAGACTTTTTCCAAGTCGGGCAGGATTAGTGGGAGGCGGTTAAAGTCGGTCAAAAGTTGGACTAGTCGGCTAGGCGGTAAAAAGTCGGGCTAGGAATTTCTAAAAGTCGGTAAAAAGTTGGACTAGGTGGTCAAAAGTTGGGCTAGGCGGGCTAGGGTTCTCTAAAAGTCAGTTAAAAGTCATTCAAAAGTTGCTGAGTCAAGGGTACTCTTTTAACGTGAATTATGCTTATTTTGACAAATATATAATGCCAAAAAAATAATTTTCATTATAATTACATTGTCCGAGTACTCCGACTACTCCCAACTCCCTAGTCGGCCGCCTAGGGTCCACCTAGCGACTTTTGCAACATTGATATATATATATATATATATATATATAAACACTTGTTTATCTTCTTTATTAATAAACCCTAGATTTTTTATTCTGTTAATTTGTTCCATGTATGCTAAATTAAAGTTAGGGTTTTGTTATACGGTTTAAGACGATCAAAATGCATATAAATGCTACCTGGTATCGTTATGAATTAAAGGTGAACTATGGTTTGGCTGGAAACGAACTTGACTAACTAATTCGGGACCAAAGAGAGTATATTTGATGAAATTGATAGTAGAAACGGGTTTAGATGGGGGTATAGGTCCTATTTATAGTCCTAATTGGAGCGTTTAGGCTTAATTAATCATTATTGTAGTTTTAAAAATATCTCGGCCGTTTTTCGGCGGTTACGGATTGAATTACCCATTAAGGCTGTTAAATCGTGTTTTAAAAGGTTAAATAAGGTCGCCGGATTGTTGTTTGGTTTGCTGCCGGCTGGCCGGAATTTTGTGGCCGGAAAAACTTGGAAACTAAAAGGGAGGGCTGGTTTGGGATTCTAATATAATATTGAATTTTGAATAATTTTAAAATTTTGGCCCTTCAACTTCAAGTTCTTTTAAAACATAAAATAAAAAATAAACACACTATTAACCCCTCATGTTCTAAGATATATTTAAATCAAAGTTAAACTATAATTACCGATTTAATCATTGAACTTTGGAATATGCTAGAAATGAAATAAAAGTTAGAAAAAGTTAAAATTCTTGGATTGTTTTTGTATTATACCCGTAGTTTGCAAATTGTTTAAATAGAAGCTTTAAATCTCTGAATTCAACACCAATAGAAAATGAACGTTTGATAAACTTAAATTCTCGTGAATATAATATTAATGATAAACGTTAAACACGAAATGACAACACAGGTCGGTTTAACGAATACGAATACAAATACAAATAACAAAATGACGAATGTTACATAAAATACATGAAACGAAACTTTATATATAGATATATATATATATATATATATATATATATATATATATATATATATATATATATATACAGGGGAAGTAGAAAATGAAAACACATTTGAGTTGTGAAAACCTATGAAAACCCTATGTAACATCATTTTTTTTTGTTTTTTTTGCACACGTAATATATGTTGTACGTTTAATACAAAACATCGAAACATCAAAAAAAATTGTTTTGCTATTTTTTTAACATTTTTTACTAATTTTTATATATGTTTTTAGGAGAGAGAAAAAGTTATATTTATGTTTACATTTTTTAATAACTTTAATTGTGGACCACAAGTTTCAAACTTTAATTAAAAACATGTGGTTGAGAATGAGTTTTTAGAGTTTTCACAACTCAAGTGGGTTTTTATTTTAACCTTACCATATATATATCTTTATAAACAAAACCGAAAATTCAAAATGAGTCGGGTTTTCGGGTTTGAAATTTAACAAATGTTACACACGGATCAATTGATCAATTTCCAATTGAAATTGAATTTGTTGAACATAATTGATTAATTAACCTTGAAATTGGTCCAATTAATAATCAATTTGAAGCTTCAATCAATAAATTTGAGTTTTGAGTGATGAGTTTTTAACTTTGAATGTATCAGGATTTAAGCTTGAACGTTTTAGGTTTTTCGCCTGAACGTTTTAGGTTTTAAGCATGAACTTTTAAGGTTTAACCTTGAACGTTTTAAGGTTGGGAATTTGGCTTGAACGCTTTTGGCCTTTAACCTTGAACATATTTCGTATACCTAATGTACATTAAGCAATTATTGTACATTAGAGCACCCATATATATATATATATATTTATTTATTGTTAAATAATTTATCTTTATGTGTGTCAACTAAAAGTGAAGAATCCAATTATGAGACACTTTACGACCCTAAAAATTGCATTAGTTGATGTAGTTTCATCCTTTTACACACTTGTTTCCATCTTCCACTTCATGGAATTTGTTCTTAGAATATAGAACAATTTTTATAAACCACTGATTATTTTATTACTAAGTATATTTCCTTCCATCATCATAATTAAAATATGATTAAATTATTCTCAGAATCTTTATTTATATTTTTTTTCACAGTATTTACTTTTATAACGTAATGTTTTAATCCTTTCATATTTTTTTAAGTTTGATTATATTCTTTTTACTTGCTACCATTATAATGTAAGGCTCCGATTCTAGTGTCCTATGCCGGATGTTGGATTTACTCATAAACACAGTTCTAAATATCACTGTTAATTAAAACTTCGAAACATAAAAATATCAACCATTCATTACAAAACATTCCAAATCTTTCCTTACATTGCTTGTATTTTTCTTGCAAATAAAAACATAACATCATAACATTTTTCTCAAGATGCTAGACTCTTCAGTCCAATGCCATGTGTCTCCTCAAGTCAGCTGCTTTAACCTATTTGCCTGCGTGCATACTAAAAGTCAGCTACGCTGAGTGAGTTCCAGTTAATCAGGCAACATACATTACATTCACATACTTGCTTAAATGTATCCGGAGATACATATTACATACTTGACCTGCTCACTTTTCATTCATACATACCTACATACATTCATTCATTCTTTCATACTTTTATACTTCCTTTCTTTTTATACTTTCATGCTGTCACACCCTCAAAATCCACTAACGGAGTTTTACCGTCAGAGGGTGTGAACTAACAGGATCGGAATCATCAGTTATAATCAAACCATAAAAACGTTTAAATGAAAATAAGTGCGGAAGCGTAAAACCATAGAAACAATGTTACGTCACGCAGGACGATTTAAAACCAATGATAACAGTTAACAGTAAGTTTGCATAGTTAAAAGTTTTTCAAGCAATGCATGTTCCTAAACCGCGCGCCTGCCTCGGCTACCTGAGGATAACATACTAAAAGTGTCAACACAAGGTTGGTGAGTTCACAAGTTATATAAAAACAAATCGTTTAGCGTTTGCGTTCAGCGTTACAGCGTTTTGCGTTACAGCGTTACAGCGTTACAGCGTTTTGCGTTACAGCGTTACAGCGTTTTGCGTTACCAGATAGTGTTATGTCAAATTATATATCGATAGGTAGCTAGTCTATACAACAAGTATTACTAAGTGTTCGACACCGAAGCTGACTCGTTTATTAAGTGCCTTGTCACCAGGTCCTCCAGACCATGGTACGTGTTAGCCAAAATTACACCCGCCCGACCTCCAGTCAAGTTTAGCGTTGGGTGGGGTTTGTCAAACCCAGTAGTACTACTCAACGGTGACTCGCTATTCAAAATATTAACCGGTTCGATGTGTAGGACTTCAAATGTTTCGTTTGCCACTTAGCCTTTACAAGTGATATATAATTTATAACAAAATCTTAAATGCGTTGTGGAGTATGTTATCTCCCCCAAGTGAAAAGCGTTTGAAAACAGTTTAAAGAGGGGAAAGTGAAACTCACTGTTTGCGAAGAATTTCCCAAAGTAAATCACCAAGATGCGCGTCACCGAAAAACTCTCTATAGCGTTCTAAAACAACAAGGAGATTTTTCTAAGTGTCGGAATATTATCGAGTCTCTAGACCCGGCACATAATACCTATGCACATAACATGTTTCGTGTTTCGTTTGTGAATCGTGTGTGACTTTAACAATGTATTTGTGATACGTTACATGTGTAAGCAATCATTTACGTGTCACGTATTCATAAAGTACATCACTAGCAAATACTTCCCGTAAGGGCAATTTGGTCAACACATAACAATTAACTAGCAACTATTCCCCATAAGAGCAATTTGGTCAAATTATGACAATCAATTGCAGTTATTCCCCGCAAGGGTATTTTGGTCAAAACATAACAATTATATAGCAAGTATCATGTTTCATGCATTTTCACACAACTCAGCAGCTAGTTTCACCGAGACAGAACTCCTACCTAAAAGATTCTACTATTCCACCGATCATAGCATCTCAATTAATTTACCAAAAATCATCACAGAAGAATATATGTCTTAGGTTTCCAGAACATATTTTATTATATTTTTATTCCACATAATTTTCTCACAATCATCAAATCATTACAGCAAACTCATAACAGTAAAATTCATGCGCAACAGAATGTTGTTTGCAATTCCCGTTAAACGAAAAATCCAATAAATGCAAGACCACTTGGGTTAGGTTCCTAACTCAATGAGTCAACTTCCAGAAGTGGAACCAACCCAATTGGTCTCGTAGTTCATGAGATATAACATTTACAAAACAACCTAACAGCAGGTCTAACAGCTCAGCTTTGCACAACGTTTTTGTAAAATCATAAAAGTTAACTTCTACTTGTCCAAAAATTACAAGTTTATATTCTTTAGAAACTAGACTCAACCTAGTTTACTATAATATTAATAATCTCAACCAATTTTCATGTTTACACTTCGTTACAGTCACTTAAACATCAAATACACATTCTGTCCAGAAACTGTTTGCATCCAAACTCAACATAATAACAATCTATGAACTATCATGCATTCATATAACCCTCTAGACTCCATAAACACCATCCATGCACATCAATTTCACATTACATACAAGATTAGGGTTTTTGTTTGAACTCAAATCAAAGACACAACAATCAACATGTTACAATATCAATTCTACTTATCAAATCATTACTCAATCAACAACAATCATATTGATTACATGTATATATGAAATCGGCAGCTTAGGGTTTACAATTAACCCAACAAACATCAAAATCAAGTAATAAGAATGTATAGGATAATCAATTATACCTTCCTAGCACCTAGTTCTTCAATCAAGGGCTTGATTTGGTGGTTGTATGTGTGTGTGAAGGTGACGGCAGCCAAGAGGGATGGAGGGGGTGGCTGATCGGTTTTGGGAGAAAGAAAAATAAGAGTTAGGGTTTATTATAACATAGTATTTATAGAATACTATGTTACACTTTAGCCCCTCCACTTTTAAGTATTACTTTTCCTAGCTTAAACTAACTTGTTTACATCTTGAGTTAACGTTTATAACCATGTTATCACACAACACATAAGTCTAACACATAATTATCACATAATTACTGTTTTGACGTTTTTCGTTTATTCATCAATCGTTTGCGTCAACTCGTTTGCGTTTCGGTGCAATTCCCGAAAGACTACACATGTAGTAAGTGTTAAGCGTCATTTAAACCCTAGTTTAAATGTAATGAAGTGTGCGTTATAGATTCAATGATCTTAAGTTTGAATTGACGAAGTTGAGTTAACGGAGTTAACCTGAAATTGACGATTGTCACATCATTCCCATGTTAAAGAATTTTCGTCCCGAAAATTTGAGTCAAGTCGTGATGAGTGTCTGAAA
Source organism: Bidens hawaiensis (assembly GCF_021521415.1). NCBI lineage: Eukaryota > Viridiplantae > Streptophyta > Magnoliopsida > Asterales > Asteraceae > Bidens > Bidens hawaiensis. Next base: position 16,574 of record NW_027501698.1, read on the forward strand.
AAGTAAGAAAAATTTTCGGTTTGTCATACATGCTTTCATGCCTTTCATACTTTCATGTTTTAACTCATTTAATTTATATATACTATCTCTACGTTTTAAAGAGAATTTCGCCTTACTTCCTCGGATATTATTAGGGGTTCGGTGCCCTATGTACCTCGGATATTATTAAAGTCCGGTTCCCTACGTACCTCGGATATTATTAGGGTCCGGTCTCTTCTTCTCGTTCCACACAACCACACAACCTTACATATTCATTTATACTTTTAGTTATATTTATATTCATACACATCTACATACGTACTCTTAACCTATTCTATATCATTCAAATATCATTCATAAACATTTGTATAGTATACACTTACCACTTAAGATAAGTGATTGACTAAATACATATAAGTATGCACACAGCCCTGAAAAACATAAAAGAGAAAGGGGCTAGAAAATCACCTGGATCCTGTTTCTCTCTGAATTAACGGTAATACCTTTCTTCAGCTGGGCACGGCTAACTGTGTAACAATTTACAAACATCACTTGACTAGGTTAGTGAAGCCTCTAACGAACGAGGTCCGACAGCAGCGCCCCTGGCAGCGAGGTGCTAGGGGTGGCAACCCTTAGAAGGGTCCAAAAGGAAGAGCCCCTGGCTGGGGTTAAGCTGCCAAAGCAGCTTGGAAAAATTTTATTTTCGTTAATAAATTTTTATTAAAAATTCATCAGAAAATCGACTTTTTAAACGAATCGAATCGAGTACATCTTTTACTGCATAATTACAAACCGTCAACAAGATTTTATTCTTGAACGGGTACAAACCATTGACAAGTAACTATTTTTGTTTATTCTTAAACGACCGTATTATATTATAAAGAAAAAGAAAGAACGAAAAGAAACAACTAGCCAAAGGCTAGCGTCGAAGAGTATAATTTACAAACTTACATCATTTAAGTTATACGACTTCCATATATGCCAATCTGGCGACTTAAATTTCGATACTTCTTTTCTTTTCTCTACAAGACACGTCAAAGAACTATAACTTTGTTTTCAGTATGATCGGTTTTGCCATTCAAAAGGGGGTGACGACACAGTTTGTTACCTGCTTACCCACCTCTCTATTGTAATTGGATCATTTTGTTCAGTACGTATATGAATGAAGAAATGCTTTCATAAAAAAAATACTTCTTTCTCTCTTCCAATACTCCCAACTTATTGCCACGTTCTAACTATTGTCTAACCGATTCAACTTTACTAGTAATCCTTAGCTAGATCAAGACTTTCCACCAAACAGTTTTGGCCATCGAGCATGTAGCCAGCAAATGGTTAGCCATTCCTAGTTGAGTTCCACAGTTAACCGATTCAAATTTACTAGGATTTGGTATCTTCAAAAGTCGTGTTTTTGGTATAAAGTTATATAGAATTCCAACTACCAACATTTAGAGAATAAAGATCATACATATGTGAACATATAAATTGCATATACAAACCCTAGCAGGCAATAAACAAAAAACCTTCTTGGTCACTAAAGTTTACAATAACAGTCTTTGTTGGGTTATGAAGGCCTTTGGGCTGGTTTTATTAGGAGGCCCGGTTTTGGTTCCTAATTATGTTTAACATTAATCTTGTTTATTATATATATCCCATCATGTAATTGTAATCTTGGTTCTGAGCTATTAAGAAAACCTAGTTGCAGCCCGTGGACGTAGGTCCCCTCGCGGGGACCGAACCATGCACGTTAAATTCTTGTGTCGTTTATATTTTCCTTTATGCGTGTTTATCGTTGTGCATGTGTTTATTGTTTTGCTTCCTCCGCGCCACTTTGTTCCTAACAAGTGGAATCAGAGCTTTGGCTCGTTGTTGACACACGATTTGTTGCACCAAAAACGATTCGCAGAAGTTTGGGGTTTTTTTTTATCGAAGAATTTTGGTCACCGCTGAATTACGGTTAACAAAGAAGGGAGCAAATTGTGTCCTTTGGTATTTGTGCCAGAAAAGGTTTTTTGATATTTTCTTGGGATTTACGCTAGGCAAAAGGAGTCAACAAAATATAAAGAAAGAAAGTTTGATGCTGATCACAAAATAAGAAGTAGGTAAAGTTTGTCAACTGTCCCTATCGGAAAGACTTTCTTATTTGTGTTTGTATCTAGTTCGACACAACAAAAGGAGTTATTTTTTTTTCTGGGTTTTGTGTTGTCGGTAAGTCAAGAAGAAAGGAACCATTATTTTATTTTCTGGGTGTTTTTTTTTAATTTGACGGGGTGATCGAATTTGTACCGGGTTGAAACTTTTTGAGCCATCGATTAGGGTTTGGTGAAAAACTATTGGATTCGCGGGTTAAGGTTATGGTTTTGTGTTTCAAGTTTCTTTTTTCTGACTATGATTATCAACCGGGTAATTGGTGAATCGGGTTTTGTGAAGTTCAGTTGGGTTCGGGTTTAGATTTGTCTGCAAAGGTTATTTTGTAGGAGTAAATAGGTTATTTGGCAGTGTTTAGTAGAACAGCTGTCAAATTCAGGTCCGTGCCGTTGCTGTGTCTGTTCACTATTTCCGGTTTTGTTCTGGTTTGTTATTGTTATAACTGAAGAGGAGATGGTTATGATCTGAATGTTCAATGGTTAAAGATTTGGGTTGGTAGGTTGGTTTGTTAAAGGGAACTTGGATATGGTACTGATATGGAATAAACCTAGAGAAAATGGAACCGGCAGGTGTGCTGGTGATGATATAAGTGAAAAAAGATGTCAGTGAAAAGTCGTGTGAACTATTGCTCGTTTGGATGATCCTTCGGTTAGGGTTTGCGTTAACTGGTCGTGTGTACGGTCATAGAACCCTTGGAACCGCTTGCTTTCCATGAAATTTGTACTGCTGTTTTAATTGTTTGCGTATTAGCTGGTCTAGAATTGTGATTGTTACTTCTTGTTCGTTTGGAACTGTGAAGTTATTTTATGTTCGGTAGTGATCAGTGGTACAACATTTGAGAGGATCGGAAACTTGTGTTGGGTAAAGTTATTTGCCAGGGAAATATGATTGGGGTTCATCTCATGGAGTGTTGGTGTTGCATGGGTTAGGATAACAGAGACGGTGGGAGTTGAGCATAGTTGAATTGGTAGGCTGCATGGAGGTGGGACATTTGATGAGTTGATTGTCAAGGTTTTGAACTCTGCTTCTGAGAATGTATTTGGGTAGATGCATTGGGACATAGTGAAGGCAGTGAGGACTCTTGGGTTCAAGATTCTGGTATGCTTTATTTCTTGTTACTCACTTCAATAAAGCATTGGTGAATCTTTTAATTAAAGACTTTTGGAATATACAAGTTTTTTTTGTATCGTCGGAAGAAGTGAACCATGTCACACCTCAACCTAAGGCGAAAATGTCGGGGCGTGATCCGATTGCTCACAGCTCGAAGATACTATCATAATATAAATGTGACAATATCTAATTAATTATTTTATTTCAATTATACACACAATATCCAAATGCAATAAACAATTTAAATATACAAATATAAGCTCAAATAAAGGTTAACTTGATTATATCCAAAGGTCTTGTCTACATGTCCAACTTCAATCTTCAATACAACAAGCTACATAAGCGTAGAAAATGGAGTTTGTCAACAACACATGTTGAGTGAGATGATCACCAATTTTGACACAACAAATTATATATATATATATATATATATATATATGATAGATAATTGATAAATGATAAATGATAAATGCGCAAACCAATCATGTGATAGTAATCAATCAAATCATAACAAGACATGTATATAACCAAATCGTGCTAGTGTGCCAATGAATCATTGCCAAGCGAATCGGGCATTGATTACAATGACTAAAATTGTCGGTTTACCTTCACCAAGCGAATCGAGGTCAGGTTACTAAGACGTTCGTATGATCATACTAATAAGAATCCAAGACTTGATAGAATACAAACATACTTAAACAAGTAGCAATTAGCAAATAGGATTTAATTGATACAACACACAATAATCATGTTTGCGATTGTTTGAGATATATATATGATAAAAATATGAATAAGTATGCACATGTCTCCAAAACGTTTGAAAACAGTATATAAAAAGGGGAATGATCAAACTCACATAATCAAATAATCCAAACGGGAATGAATATGTCAAGAAAGTGGAAATCACACTCTTCGAGAACTATCGACAAGAATCCTTGATTGATGAGGCAACCAGAGAGAACGACGAACACAGTCGTCGTGGCAAGGACAAGCTCGAACAGGGGGGTTACGGAAAGAATTAATGCAATTAGGATTAGGGCTTTTGATCATCGGGTTATAAAGGAGGTGCAGATAAGCGGAATTGAGTTATAATTCATCTTAGAATATATAAACGATTTTAGGTTAAGCCGGTTATCAATTATATCAATTCGTGTTATAGATGATCTTGTTTCCTAATTCCTTGAGTCTTTTAGGCCGATAATGATACGGGAAAACATAAACACGATCCAATTCTTATATATTGTGCATCAAGTAAGATAAACGGGTCACGGATTGAGTATACGGGTCACGGGTTACGGGTTACGGATTTGGGTAACTGGTTTATAAAGATAATATGTAATAATTGCATTTTAGTGAGAGTTGATATGGAAACATTAAAGGATTAAACTTTACATTTGGGTTAAAAATGAACATTTTCTAAAGTTATATATATTAAATAAATATAATAAACAATTATAAATTTCATAACAGTTTCTCGATAAACGCGCTTACTTTTCATTGTTAACACTTCCCGAACCAAAAACGGGTCGAGTTATGGATATAAGTTGTACATGGAAAACCCGAGTTGTTACAAACCAACTTTCGAGTTATAAGGTCTTGGCTCGCTGAATCAGGTAGAGCTAAGGGGTTTCAGTTTGCAAACATGAAGCCTGGAGCCACGGGGATGTCAGCTTGAGCGTATTCAGAGGTCCGAACATGTTCAGGATTTTGGTCACACTAGGAGCACGTGGTGTGTTTAAGGTTCTTTACCTAAGGGGCGTTGGGTTCGGAAGACCAAGAATCCGAATGTGAAAATCTCTCCTGGTATAGTCTGCTGAATTGGAGAGTGTTCATCCTCTGGAAGTCGTTGGAGCCGGTAGTGTGAGTAAGTGAGGGACAGTTAAGATTGAGGATAAGTCATTGCAGGTTTTGCCATGGCTGGGTCGTGATGACCGGATTGGAGCTCTCAGGAGCTTCAATGGGCCTTTTAGGTAACTTATGAGAAGGGATGCTGCAACTAGGGTGGATTGGTAGAAATCTTAGTTTGTTCCTAGGGATCTGGAGGCTTGGAGAACATCTGTTGTTGAAGTTTTAGCTTGTTCTTGGAATTGGAGGCTTGGTAGATTTCTGTTACTGATGATTACTGACGTTACTGAATGATTGGGATTGTTATTTGCTTGGAAGGTGGGCTGGAGTTTATTAGGAGGCCCGATTTTGGTTCCTAATTATGTTTAACCATAATCTTGTTTATTATATATATCCCATCATGTAATTGTAATCTTAGTTCTGAGCTAACAAGAAAACCTAGTTGCGGCCCGTGGACGTAGGTCCCCTCGCGGGGACCAAACCACGTTAAATTCTTGTGTCGTTTATATTTTCCTTTATGCGTGTTTATCGTTGTGCATGTGTGTGTTGTTTTGCTTCTGCCGCGCCGCTTTGTTCCTAACAGTCTTTACCTATAGATGGTATATAGAGACGTAAAGAACTACTTGAAATATTTGATGGAGCCCATGGTATATAAGATTAAGTCTCGTGTAGTGGTAAATCTCTATTTACCTAGTGATTTTCTTTGGTTAAAAGAAATTATCCGACCAATTACATCACCGAGTTCTTTATAATAGCTTTCTTCAAAGACTTTTTAAACGATTTCTTGCATTTTGTTCCAACTGATTTTTCAAAGCTAAGTTTATGTGTTTATCTACGGAAGTTGTCAGGCCAAAAATTGTGACTTGCGATATTAATGTGGCGAAACTCGTTAAATATATTATGGTCAATCATTTAGTTAAAGTAGGCAATTAACCCGGATCCGAGATGAGAGCTTCGGTGCACCGTTTATCTTCAAGGGGAGAAAACTTATAGATTATTAGTGTTGTTTAGCTATAAATAGGGACTTTATTGTCATATTTATGTGTATGTTGTATGTCACCCACCCAAAGGGAGCTCACCTTGGGTGGAGTCAGTGCTGCTTCGCTATTATAAATCTTTTGTATCGCTTATAGAGTCGTTTAATATTATCTTTATATTATTTGTTTGATCGTTTGATTTCATCGCACCCGTCTTGATCGCTTATTAAGAACAAAATCTGTTAGATGTTAAATCCAGCGTTAGGGGACCTGCAAGTGGTTCGTTTATATTATCTTTATTTGAATTTGTTCTATCGTTTGATTTCACCACACCCGTCTCGATCGATGTTGGTTTGTCAAATCCAATGTCGGGACCTACAAATGGTATCAGAGTGGGTCAAATCAATTGATTCACTTTGTTCTTGATATTCGAGTTCTAATTCCACAATTACCCGAACCGATACTTTAATTACTTGATGTTTTTGAAGATCTGTTGAAGTTTTAAAAATAAAGTTTGATGTTTGGAATAAAGTTTGACGATTTGGGGAATAAAGTGCTTGAACTTTGTCTTGGGTAGGGATGACAATCCGTGTCTTAACATGTTTAATTGGTTAGAAATGACGCGCTTAACAGAAGTATCAAACATAAATACGACTCAATGAACTACTTTATATGTTATGACTAGAAGACAGTTTTAAATTTCATGTATCAATAAGGGAAAATGATGGATTCTAGCATACTAATTTTAATTATTTAAGAAAATCAAAAATCACATACTATACTTTTTTGATTAATAGGCAGTATCAGTATTATGTCTTAAAAAGGTACCCAATTTCCAGCCCTAGTCTCGGGTTCATAAATCTGGGTTCACCATCACATTTTAAAGTTTCGTTTATGGCTTTTATTGAGTTTTAGAAGTTGAACAAGAAGAGCAGACGTATGTTTCTATATGTCCATGCTGCAAACTTAGATTTGGTTATGTTCAATAAATTTGTTCCATTCACGCTCTAAGATATTTGTATTACTCGGAATGATGTCGTTGTTGGTTACCCACATATGACATCTAACGATGATGCCGGAATTTCGTTTTCCGGCTGAGGACGTCCGGTGACATGCAACGGTTGTTAATGGAATGGGGTGAAACGCGAGATGGTTTAGGTACTTTCCGGCGATGGTTATCCGGTGACCTTTAGTGACGATGACAGCTTCTAATATCCAGTTGCCAGAATATGTTTTTCCCATTGGAAAAGTAACCGGCGGTTGTGAACGGCAGCGGCTACGGCAGTTTTTGTTAGGTTAGTGTGGCGGCGGTATGATGAAGAAGGAAGAGGTTATGGTGGTGATTGTAGTTGGCCGGAGAATGTACACCAGAAAGCGGTGGTGCCGGAACCCTAATTCGGTGACCTTGAAGATAAGCGGTAGTGGATTGATGAGGTTGTTCTTCATGTTTAGGGATGACGATGATGATTTCTAGAGGGTGAAGGTAGGAGCATGGTCATCCGGTGATACAGCTGGGTCACAATGGTGACATCTTCATCGTGGCGGCTGGGTTTTGCTCTCCTATCTCTTTTGTTAGAATGCAACAAGTTAAACAAAAGCGAGTTGGAGTTGTAATGTGAAATGTTCCAATCAACACAAGCCCCGAATACTAAAAACTTGTTCTTTTTGTGGGTAAAAGACTTTCACTAGATATACTTTTGGGCCTACATCTTTTAAAGTCTAGCAAGTTATTGTTTTTGGGATGAGCATGATTACAGTGGACCAGATTGTTAGCTTATAAATTCGGCAAGATCAGGAAATAGACCAGATCACGCTATAATTTTCGAGCCAAGTTTATTTTAAATGAACTCATTATTTGGGCTGATTAATGGAACGATTTCTAGGCTAAGAATTGTTTGTTATTTTCGTTGACAAAAAAGTCAAAATTGATTGGGTTTCGCCATAATTTGACCGAGTGTTCAAAACTTGTTATTTATTTTTTTTCAAGACGCTCAGAAAGTTGCATCCATGCATTGAACTTTGAACAAATTGGATTTGGATTTGAAGAGGAAATAATAAGCTTTGTCATTTGATCGATGAAACCGACAATCGAGTTCGATTTGTGAATATTCGAGCTCGTCTCATGTCTATATAGCTTAAGATCTGAGAGACGGATAAAGAAGTGAGAACAACTTCAAGATTAAAACTAGGTGGATCATACCTTGAAGGGGTGAATTGAAACAAAGAGGCTTGGGTTTGTCAGATGATTCGTGAAAATGTGTGACACGGTTAAACAATTGATATCATAAGCCAAGGGGGTGATTGCTTGGCCAAAAATTATGACTTGCGATATCAATGTGGCGAAAATCATTAAATATATTATGGTCAATCATTTAGTTAAAGTTGACGAGCAATCCGGATCCGAGACGAGAGCTTCGGTACACGCGTTTATCTTCAACGAGGAGAAAACTTCTAGATTATTTGTATTGTTTAGCTATAAATAGGAATTTTATTGTCATATATATGTGTGTGTTGCATGGTGAAAATCACCCACCCAAGGGGAGCTGACCTTGGGTTAGGGGTGAGGAGAAAACCAAATTAACCGAATCGAAACCGAATTTACCAAAAAAACCGAACCGAAGCATTAACGACGGTTAATTTTTTTGTTTTTTTTTTTGAAAAAACAAAATTTCGTTTTTGATTTGGTTATCCATTTTTAAAAAACCAAAAAAAAACGGAACCGAACCAAACCGATTGATGAGGATAAAGATTATCAAGATGATGAGGAATCGACTGAACTTTTAAGATAAATAAATAAGATGATTAATGAAGATTAGGACTATGCTTTTAATGCTTTTTAATTTTTAAACTCTATTTAGCAACTTTGTATTCGTATAGTTGCACATAACACGTGCCTATTTTGTTTTTTGAATTCAATATATATATGAACTTTGGTACTCTAACACGTTCTTATACAAACTTAAAATATGCATTTTCATTTTTCAAATTTTCTTTTTGCAATGTGAACACAAAATTGGAAAAAAAAAATGAAAACAACGAACCGAAACCGAATTTAACCGAAAAGGCGAAAACTGAAAACCGGAAAACATAAAACAGAACGGTTTGCATATTCAAATACCGATTACTTCAGTTTCGATTTGGGTTTCGCCTAATAACCGAATCGAACCGAACCGAACCGTGCTCAGCCCTACCTTGGGTGGGGTCGGTGCTCTTTCAATATTATAAATCTTTTACCCAATATCAAGATCGTTTGTTTATATTATCTTTATTCGATTTCATTCGATCGCTTGATTTCACCGCACCCGTTTGGATCGATTATCAAGAAAAAAATCTTTTTGTTTTTCGAATCCGGTGTCGGGAACTACATAAGTTTTTGAAAATAATGATCTATTTGTGTTCAAGATCAAAGAATATGAAAAAAATAAAAGATTTTTGAAAAAAAAAACGAAGGTGATGATTTAGATCAACTCTCGGAAAACTAAAACAGAGATTTCTAGGTTCTTTGTTGATGAAAAAAAACAATTACGGAACGAAAGAGGTTCATTTCAACACGAAAGAGGTTCATTTCATTCATTTCAACAACAAGATCATGTTTTTTCACAACGAGATATTAACGGTAAATTAAGACAATGTAGTTATGATTGGTTAAAGGACTTTCGAATGTATAGAGGTCCTCGTATTCGTATGGTAAGTTTTTAATATGTAATGATAATATTTTTCTATTATTATATTGTATACTATTATGCTACCTGATCTGGCGACGATCGGTCCGGAAATTTTAATGTTTGTTTATGAAAATTCTGAACGAACGAAAAAAGAGAACCTCGTTAATAAACATAACAATAACACCAATTTAATTACATCGCCCTTTATATTAAACTAGTGAAAGCGCCCGTGCGTTGCGGCGGGGGCGCGACGGGCATTAGTCAGGCTTCATTAGACTCATGGGATGTGTAAATGAGCAAATGATTAATATTGTTCAATAAGAAACGAAAGTATTATGATTAGAGTTTGATCTAACGTTTTAACTTTGAACAGGGCGTTTTAAAACGAAAGTTCTCTATGAAATTTTAAAGCGGGTGAGTTGGATTGGGTGTGACAACTGATGTCAGAGTGAATTTGGTTGTGTATCATTAGCCAACCCATTCTTTGTTTTAAACATTTTATTCCGTTCATCCAATAATAGCGATAGGATTTTGTATGGTGCATATGAGTGTATGTCTAGTACGTTAATTCCATCCATTATTAGGTCAATGTATATGATTTAGTCAGTATGAAGTTGGCAATTTCATTATATATACACGATTTGTGTATGTGAAAATAAAAAAATCTATAAATAGCGAAAGAGCAATTTTAATAAGATGTGAATCATGTATAATTGCAAAAAAAAAATGTATACTACGAGTAATAATAACATGTTATCATAAAGACATGTTTTTGCATTGTGAAATGCACCCGAGCGGAGAGCGGAGGTGTAATAGTTGGCTCGTACCAACAACATGAATAGCAATGGAGCTCAATTCTAGTGACAAAAACAACCATCACAATAGCGCATTTTAGTCCAATATTCTCCGCTTCATGTATGCTCCGATCAAATGTGACGGTGGTAAATTTTGTAGACCTTAAAATATTCACAAGATAATAACACATTAATGTAAAAAAAAAAATTTTTTGGGAGAAGAGTTTTCAATTGAATGTGACATATAAATGTATGTATGTAAGTCGTAGATATGTATAGGAATATAGGCTTACATTATTTTAGTTAAAACAACTTCAAGTGAGATGTGTAAATGACTCGTTTTTGTAGCCGTAAGTGTGTTGACTTTGTCGATATTCTCGTTGACATATAAAAGCATATGTATTACGTGACCGTTGTACGCATGCATTTTTTAAATTTTTGTCAAAACAATGATGTATCAACAATTAGTTTTAGGTTCCTTCTTTCATGGGTGAGTTTCCCAATAGAATAAACCAACAGATGTAGCTTAAACCCCTTTGGCAAGTCACAGTTGAATGCCAAATCGTTCAATCCCAAATGTTATCAAAACCTAACGGATTTCAAAAACCCGAAAACCAAATTTGTAGCTGTTGGTTTGGTTCTATTTGTGTCAAAAACCAAAGTTTGGTTAAGGGTAAGTTCACATTCAGGTCGTGTTCGGACTCATTTCAGGTTTTCGAGTTCGCCTATGGTACCCACAGCGCGACCCATTTAACACCGTGGCTATTAGAATATGACATAATGAAAACCCATGCGATGCGACAGCGATAAAAAGTCAAACCTATATCCATAAGGAAAAACAGTTGGAATCTAAGAAGCTTTGACCACGTTTCATTTGCAGATAAATTTTCTTTCTAAATCACATATATCATTGTCTAAGCTTGTTAAGTATCCAAATTCCTTTCATTTCTATTGAAGTTAATTACAGCATCATTCAAATTCATTGATCCTACATTGCGTTAAATAGCTTTGTTAAAAATATAAATGGATTCTTTTAAGATCATAAGCTTGGTTAATTAACATAGCTACACGTAAGGTGTGGAGTTGTGGACGAAACCAAAAGAACCGGAATGACCGAAGTATCCAAACTGATATAAACATACCCAATTTAAAACTGATAGTTTGGTTTTATATCTTTCAGAAAACAATTTTTTGGTTTGGTTTCCCATCCACCAAACAAAACTGATCCGAATTTTTAGGTCCAAATGTGTAAATTGTAATACCAAATAATCCTTAACTAATAAATAAAAATTAAGCCCAAAGTTTCAACCCAAGTTCATTATTTTAGGCTTTAATTGTTGGCCCAGATTGTTTAAGCCCAAATGATACCAAGAACAAACGGATTTCATAACCCATTTTGAAAAAAAAAAAAACTGAAATCAAACAGATTTTAAATATATGCGTCAATATAGGCATATATTGAGTATATATATGTGTACTTTTATTTAAAAAAATACAACAAACCAAAATTAGGAGTTTCACTCAGCTATTCCATGCACCATTGACAAGCTCAGTTTGAATCCTCTATGGTCATAAGCCAATCACAGGATAGTAATAATCTGTAATAACCTAGAATATCATGGATGCATACATATGACATGTAAGATGGTTAAAAAGCACTGATTGCTGGCTTTACAACTAACTTGAAACGTATTATATATATGCAAAGTTGTTTTTTAACTACAAAGCGAAAATGGTGTCTGTTTCACCTATCTGCAAAGTCACTCCCTAATTTATCAACTCTAGATTGACCAATTTTTAAGATTTCCTACAAAACAACAAGAATTTATTTGCTAAAAAAAGATGATTTATTAGAAAATATAATAGATAAAAGGTCACCTGATATATTTTGCGGTTACGTGATCACCTAGCACTCTGCACACGCAAGAAAGTTCCATTATAGCAACCGGTAGTATCAACGTTGATTTGTAGATGTCAATATAAAACTTGTACAACTATAAAATAACTGGTTTTGATTATAATTATAGATTATAATTTCATAGTTTGTCACGAAAAAATGATACTATTATACCTCTTTTACTGTTGTGTAATAATTTAAAGAAAAAAATGTATATATTGATGTCTTATCCTTAATAACCTTTTTTCATTCAAATCAATATGAAGAATTTAAATGATATTATTGAAAACCTCTTGTGAACAAACATAACAAGCAAACATGAACGAATGTAAATGAGCGAACACAATTGAACGCACCGCGGCACGGGCCTCTGTTTGTGTTCTCTCATTTATTTAATCGAACGGAATTTCCAATTCATGTTCGTTCGGTCATTAAACAAACTACCCGCCAAACAACTCGCTAAGCAGAACGGAATTCCATATTCATGTTCAATTCGTTACACTTTACAGCCCTACAAACCACGCTCATATTTTAAGATTCATAGTTTAGTTCAAAACTAACGAAGCAGAACGTACCCTTGAATTTGCCTACAATGTTGATCCCACAAAGAATCCTCACTTGTGAATCAGCTGATGTAGCAATGATTTTCTTGGAGTAAATTGGGCAAACTGAAACATGAAACATTATTAAATACAGCATTTTAATATACAATACAAAACAAACATGATAAATAAAAGACAGTTAACCAATACTTGAAATCTAGTTATCCTCTTTGCCCACTTCTTTTTACTCATTGACAAAATTTGAGTCTGCAGTTGCAGCTGTTCATTTGCAAATAAGTTAATCAACTTACATAAAAGAAGAAATTTATATGTATGAATGAGCTCTTTAATGCTAAAACATAACAGCATCATAGAAATTGCATTTTCCATCCAAAGATTCCAACAATGTTACTGTATACTAAGAAAATAAAGATTGCCTTTTTAGGACTATTCCAAAACATAACCAAACAACACTATATATATATATATAATGATTATTTGTTTAAAACAGAACAAATCTTACCTTCTTGATAATAACACACGGCTGTGAAAATATCACCTACGCCAATCCAACAAGTAACCTTACAACAATGAAAGATGAAACTAATTAACCCACAATTAACTACACGAAGGCTAGTAAAAAAAATAAAATTTAGTAGGACTCACCATAGTTGTTATGAGTAAAGGCTTTAAGGCATTCATGTTGTCCAAGTTTCCACATATACACCGTTTTGTCCACTGAAGATGATAAAAGATGCTATATCATCAAAAATAAGTACAATAAGTTTTTCAATGTATTTTTTCAATCAATCAATCAATCATGCCCAGTAAAATTCCACCAACAGCAAAGCTATAAGTAGGGTCTGGGGAGGGTGGGATGTAGGCACACCGTACCTCTATCCAAAGGAATAAAGAGGTGGCTTCCAGAGAGACCCTCGGCTCTAAGTACATGTGTATGAAGCAAAATAAAGGAAATCAAAGTTTAACAGTTATATAAAAACTACTACTAATTATAATAATATTAATAATAAGATCACAGTTTAACTGTTATATAAAAGCTAATAATAATTATAATAATAATAATAATATATGTAAGGGAAATACCATTATGGTATGTGACCTAAATAAGTTAAGTCTAAGCCCTAAGGTATTCAATTCTCTCTAAAAATCCTTAACTTTAATTCTACTTCTCCACGAATTCCTATCCTCAACCATGTCCTCGGAGAGGTTTAGGTCTATCAAATCATGCCTAATCATCTCATCCCAAGTCAATTTCGGTCGTCCTCTACCCCTCCTCCCCTCTATAGTAATGTTTTCTACGGATCTAACAGGATTCGTCGTCTGTCTTCTCTTTACATGTCCAAACCATCTCAATCTCCACTCTCTTATCTTGTCTGCTATGTGTCGTCACCCCTAATCTCTCGTGAAACACAACGTTTCTTATTCGGTCTAGCCTTGTGTGCCCACACATCCAACGTAGCATTCTCATTTATGCTACATCCATCTTCCGCACTTGTGCCTTCTTGATGGCCCAACAATCTGTTCCATATAGCATTGCAGGTCTAACTGCCACCCTATAGAATTTTCCCTTTAGTTTAGTCGGGAAACTCTTGTCGCACAATATACCTGTGGCTGCTTTCCATCTACACCATCCTACCTGAACTCGGTGGGTCACATCACTGTCTAATTCCCCATCGCTCTGTACAAATGATCCTAAATACTTGAACTTCGTTACCTGCGTGACCACCTGCCCTTCAATTGTGATCTGTGCGTCTTCATTGTCATTTATCCCACCAAAATCACAGTGGAGGTACTCCGTCTTAGATCGGCTAATCTTTAAACCTTTTGTCTCTAAGGTTGTTCGCCACTCCTCAAGCCTCATGTTTAGATTTTGTTTTTTCTCAGCAAGTAACACAATATCGTCTGCGAACATCATGCACCACGGGAGAGTCCCCTGAATCGACTTTGACAACTCATCCAAGACTACTGCAAAAAGAAACGGGCTCAACGCTGACCCCTGGTGAAGACCTACCTCTACAGGAAAGAAATCAGTATCCCCCACTGGCGCACGGACACTTGTTTCACTCCTGGTATACATATCCATAATTATCTCTATGTATTTCCTGGGCACTATTCTACCCTCCAAGCACTCCCAGAGCACCTGTCGTGGCACACTGTCGTAGGCCTTTTCTAGGTCAATAAACACCATATGTAGATCACGCTTCTTCTCCCTATACTTTTCCATTAATCTTCTTATAAGGTGTATTGCCTCTGTGGTGGAACGCCCCGGCATGAAGCCAAATTGGTTGACCGTAACCTGAGTTCCTCGTCTAAGTCTAACCTCAATCACTCTTTCCCATAGCTTCATAGTATGACTTAGTAGTTTGATTCCTCGGTAGTTACCACAACATTGGGCGTCTCCTTTGTTCTTATAGATAGGAACTACAACGCTGCTCCTCCACTGGTCTGGCATCTTACCTGATTTGAGAATACTATTGAACAGAGTAGTTAACCACATGACTCCTTCCTCCCCCAGACACTTCCACACCTCGATGGGTATGTTGTCTGGGCCAACCGCTTTAGACCTTCCCATCCTCCTAAGTGCATCCTTCACCTCTTCTCGTGTGATCCGTCGGCAGTAGCAGTTATTCGATTGTTGTCGTTGAAAGTTTGTGTTGTCATGTTCTTCTTGGTAAGCTCTCCCATTGTTAAAAAGATTGTGGAAGTAGGTTTGCCATCTTAGCTTGATGTCCTGCTCCTTGACCAGTACATGCCCATCTGTATCCTTTATGAACTTCACCGGTCCTAGATCTTGCCTTCTACGCTCCCTGGCTTTGGCAATCTTAAACATAGCATGTTCCCCCTCTTTTGTTTCTAGACTTTCAATGTATTTTTTAATAGAGTTAATGAAAAGTATTATAATTCAAACCACTAAAGTAATACCATCCTCAATGTAATGCACACCCATATCCATAATGACCAACTGTAACGATTCCGACGAAACAAGGTATGCCCTAACCGGTAGACAACAGTTACGTCATACCTAATGTCGGGTACATGAATTACCATAGTAATTATACGAGAATACATGGTTCATTGTATTGATTGTACGTGAATATATAATTCACCGTATTAAATACGCGATCAATCGATCGATAGTTATTGAAACCCGAACGAATCGAGGGTTCAATTATAGACGAGATATATGATATTTAGTGATGTTACGAAGTATTAAAGCTCCGGGATAAGTGGATTAAAGCACAGAAAAAGGATTTCGATTTAATAGTACGTCGGTGCGTTAAACGAAACCTTTAATACCAAACCGAGCAAGAGATGATCGATCAAGCCGAAGAAGATGCGCGATAATTAATGATTCGATGTTTTAAGTTAATAAATGTCATGGTTTAAGTTTTTAAAGTTTTTAAATCGGTTTTATATAAATTTCATTTTTAAGCCGAAAAACGACCGTTTTAGCCTCGTTTTAAGCCGAATTAAACATTTAACCAAAAAACGAACTGAACCAGATTATCCAAAACATTATCCGAATTACGAGAATCCAAATATGTGGCCTAAAATGAAGAGGTGGGTCCCACCCCACCCCCTAAGAGTGCCGATCGGGGGGTTATACCCCATTTCATTTCTTTTTTCTACATCAAAACATTCAAGATCATCAATTCTCTCAACAATTTCATCCAAAAACCGAGAGTTCTAGCAAGAAAAACAAGGTAAAGAATCGAGTTAATCACGTTTCCATCTTCGTTTCTTGAGTTGGTTTGCAAGAAAATGAGGTTTCTAAGATGAAAACCGATTCTTGCATGATCAAATGATGTATACGGGTTATACAAAGGATCTTGGTCCAAGAAAGGAGTTAAACGGACCAAAAACGAATTTTTACGGTTAAATCTTTGTTTTTGAATCATAACCGAAACCATGAAAGAAATGGCTTGATCGTGAGTGTAACTTGCTTGGTATTGTGGTATGTTGGTTGTAGGTTCTGTATTTAGTGGTAGATAAGGCGGAAAGACGAGTTTGTAGCTTGTAGTGGCGGAAAACGAAAGGTATATTCGGTTATGTTCGGTTTTGGGAGATTTGGACAGATTGTTGATGCTTTAGAGTTAGGTCATGAAATTTTACAGAGTTGTTAAACACATGAAAATATGAGTTCTGTGAATTTTTGGTAATTTTTGGATAAAGGATGAATATTTGGTGAATTTAATGCTCGGTTTTGGCCAAAAATGGTGAAAAATAGTTAAATATTATGAAAAATTCTGAAAAATTGCAGATAAGCTTTTTATATCATGTATAAGTCACACACAAAATTTGAGGTCAGTTGGAGAAGTCTAAGTAGGCTTTTCGGTTAAACGAGTACTAGGGTTTTCTAGCTCGGTTTTAGTGAAAATGGCATGTAAAAGAAGATTTTGGTTCTGGAAAAATTACAGGGGACTATGTGGATGTCAGGGCACATCCAGGAGAAATTTGGGATTTTTCTAAGATCGTTTGGTATTTACGACATATTTAGTGTTTAAATGGTGTTTAAAAATAGATAAATAAATTTTAAATATAGAAATTAATTATGAAAATATTTTTATAAAATTCCCCACTGTCAAAAAGTGATTTGTGCAAAATTTCAAGATCCGAGAGTAAACGGATAATTATTTGTGCTAATTATCAAACTTTTAAAGTTAAAAAGCGTAAAACGGTGAAGTTCGCTTAAGCGAGCTGACTGGTGTATAAAAACCCTAAAAATGGACTATTTTCATATAAATGAGTTAAACAAGTAAAAATGAATCATCCGAAAATAATTCGGATGATTTGAGTAATTTTAACCTATTTTAACAGTTTCCGGTACGCCAAAGACGGAAACGGGTCCCGCGGCCAGTCGGGACGTCTAAACCGAGCTATAATTTCACATCTTTAATTAAATTATCAGTCAACCACTATTTTCGGGTCGTGTGTGACCAAACTCATTTTTGAAACATAAAAACGGATAACCGTGCTAGGCACGCAAAACGAGAAAAACGACTAATAGTAATTGTGACCATGGAACTCTAAACGATATCACAATCTGAGTCCGGAGAAGTATTTCGGGTACAGTACTGGGTTAACAATGTCCCCAGATGCACCGGTTGATACGGTTAAAAGATTATATAAACAATAAGTGTATAATAACGATCGTAGGGATCATATTACAGATTGGACGTGTTAATTGATAATGATTGTTGTTACCTGCTTGCATGTGCTAAGGTGAGTTTCACGAGCCCCTTTTTCTGAATCGTTTTCAAATATTTCCCCGGGACGGAAAGCATGTTACTATCGAAAGGTTTAAGTACATACTGAACGCATGGATTTGCGTGTAATTATAAATATTTGATTGTACGGGAATCGTATGGAATGGGTATAGTACTGGGTTAACAGTGGCCCCAGATGTCCCTAGCAGTGTTTCTGGGTTAACTTTTCCCCCGGAATGAGTACAGTACTGGGTTAACCGTGTCCCCAGATGTCCCTAGAAGTGTTTCTGGGTTAACACTGCGTACGGAATGAGTACAGTACTGGGTTAACAGTGTCCCCAGATAATATTATATTATGATTTGGTTTTATCATGGTTTACTCAAATTGTGAAACTCACCAACTATTCGTAGTTGACCCGTTTTCTCACATGCTTTTCAGGTATAACTAAGATGAAGTGATTGCTTACTGTGCTAAGTGCTTGATGTGTGTAAGATTTGCGTGCGGGATGTTAGGATACATTATAGTAAATAGAATTATGTATTATACTGTATGATGTGTGTATCACCTAGACGGTAATGAAATACGAGATTATGTAATTTTGAAGTATATTAGTACATTCAGTTTTCTTTATAAACAATGTGGTTGATGTCAGAGGTGTTTGTTGCATCCCATTTACATTTCCGCTGCTGTTGCGGGGTGTTACAGAAGTTGGTATCAGAGCCATTGGTTATAAAAGAATTAGGATGTCTTTAAAAGATACCTAAAATATAACCAGTAGCTCAATTATTATAGGATCTGAATATCAACTAATAATTTATAGTGACGAGATCTGGATGAACTTGGATGGACAAGTGAGTTATTATGGTCCGGAACATAATAACAGACTTGTCCGCACGAGGGAACTCAGGGGAAGTCACGGGGAACATTAATAGGTAAAAATGGCAACATATGTGTAAAGTATATAATATTATTTATGTGTGCTAATGTGTATATATATATATATATGTACATATCTTGCGGGTACGTGTATTGGGAAATAGGACCCGGATAAGGAACCGGGGGATGAAATAATAAATGTACCAAGGATGCTGAAATTTCTAGAGCATCGGTTGATGATAAGCCTGACTTATCGGGCCATAGTTATGATATTACCAAGTTAGATCTTCCGTTTGACATTAACCAGAAATATCTAGTAACCGTCACTCCCAACCGAAATTATTAAATCCCTTACCCTACCAACACCGGTACCGTATATCCTAATAACCCCCTATGTTCACCCGAACCGCCGACCTTCACGTACGGATGGACCTGTACCTGAACCCATTCTTATTCCATTAAGGTAAATAAATAAATAAATAAATAAATAAGATAAAATAAAATAAAGTACAATAATAATAATAAATTTGAGAATAAATGAGCAGATAAAATAATATATAGAAATATATATATGTATTTCTCACTCTCAAACGTATGAGACATACCACCTCCAGATCAAGAATTACCGATTTTAGCGAACCTAGAACGCCTGAGGACATTGACTGAGCAAATGATAGAGTTTCCCATAATAGTAATTAATAATATTTGAAGGCAACCCATGTTGCGCGATTACCTTGAACCTTGCAACTCCCTATATTATCCTTACATCCGCTAGACGCCTATACCCATGTGTACTCGAATAGAATGATTACCCATACACAAAGAGGTGTTGGAATCATTATGGCATAGTTGGATGTTCGTTCGTAGGTGGTATACCGCGTATGCCGGATATACCAATAGACACGGATATTATAACTTTGTGGTACGTAATCGTTTGGTGCTCATGGTGAGCATGTATCGGTTATGCTGACATGCAGAAGGATATTGAAATCAAGAAGATTAAACATTAATCTTTGTTGAGAAAGATCTATATGTCAGTTGGTGACAAGGGTTATGAAACATATTGAAACGTTAACCGACGTCAGGTTAAGTCCATATGTTATTATAATTGTGGGACATATATACTAGATACTAGTATGTGTAATATGTATGATAATATTTGGTGTGTATGTGTACCTGCTGTTATGATTGAGCTGGTAACGAGTTATACGGTGAGATTAGCATTGATTACTGCGTACGGGATGAGTACGGCAGAATGACATAAAAAGAGTAACTCCAATGATGGAGATTGATATGATCCAGTTGATTGCTCAAAGATAGCAGATGATGATACCGAATGTCGTATCACAGATCACTGCTAGTGTTGATGCAAATGTGATCGCAGAATTATAGATTGAGCAATCACATGTTTATGAATATTTCAATTCTTAGTGTTATTACTAAGAGTGATAATGTCCCACCAAGTACTAATATGACTACAAGTGTTAGTTATAAACTAAACATGAATAGTAGTCGTAATGAATTAGATCCGGTATGAAGGATATGTTTGTTGGTTGTGTTAAGGAAATTATTAATTGTTTACTGATGGTAAAGGGAGGAATAGATTAGCGAGTGGATAGAAAAGATCGAAATGGTTAAGGATATTGGTATGAGTCTAGAACATTGTGTAGTGAAATATGCTACAGATATGTTGGTAGATTATGTTGTATCGTGATGGAACACGATGGTACGAAATTATAGTTAGAAAATTATTACTCAGATGTTATGGTCGGAATTTAAAATTCTTGGGCTAGAACACTTTTATTCGAGTAATTAAGTTCAGAGATTGGAAACCGAGCTATGGAAGATAGAAATGTTGTGTGCTGATCACTTAGAACACGCTTATCGTTTGAAGGAATTGTCATGTCTGGTAACATGACTAATTAATCCTGAAACTAAGCGAAGTGAGCGCTATATCGGGGACTAACTCCATCGATAAGGAGTATAGTCAATCCTGTAAAATATACAACCTTCGGAAGGGTTGTGTCACAAGCCAGCATTGATATATTTGACTCTATGGGAAGCGGACTGGAAGGACGTTAGGTGAGACGTCGAGTGTTAAAGAAGAGAAATAATAAAGGTATAGAGCAAGATAGACTTTTGAATAAGTAGGTATGTCCTACAACCCAGAATTATACTAAGACTAGTTCTGGTGTGAAAACATGAACCGCATGAAGGGTCCTTCCCTAAATATGGAAAAATATGGTTATCGGCAGTAAGAAGAATGTCAAGTGATAGTAGGCCACAGGTGTGGTAAAGATGGACGTAATGCCCCAATGGTGGAACCAATTGAAGCCACGTGAACCGACAACCCTAACCCATTCGTGTACAACCACTCCGAACCCAACAACTTCAATAACAATCCATCCAAAGAAATCAAATTATGCCAAACAGTTGTACTTGCTATGAATGTGGCAGTACAGAACGTTTCAAGAGAGATTGCCCAAAGTTGAACCAAGATGTCGTTGGAAGACGAACCTCATGACAAGCATCAACCTCTGATCAAGCAAGGAGCCGTGCTTCTGTGAGTAATTCGATAAAGCACGTCATGATCCAAAGGCGGTATTGAGTATGTTGTAGTTTTAAATCAATAGACTTCAGTGATATTTTTACGGTCGCCGATAGCAGTTAATTCCTGTTAACCTCCTATCAATTAGAGAGATACCGATTAGTGAAACTATAGAACCCTATACTGTAGAATCGCTAACGGTAAATCCCTAATGGTTAACTAAATTGTTCGGAATTGTCCTATTATTCTGAACGATTAACCTTTCCTTATTGACCTACGACCAGTAAAGTTAAGAAGTCTTGACGTAAACATGGATTGGCTAACTCAACATGAAGCTGAAATCAAATATGAAAAGAAGATGATTAGAAGCTCTCATTCGGACGATGAAGCGATTAGATACAGAGAAAAGTGTACGGTATCACGTTACCACTCCAATCTCATCTTGAGATGTTATAATATTTACGACAAGAAGACGTGGTGTATTTAACAAACGCGATTGCCAAAGTATTTAAAAGAAAACATATAGAAGATATCCCGGTGGTACGCAAATTTCCACAAGTTTTCCCAGAAGAACTTCCTGGATTACCGCCAACCCGACAGGTCGAATTCAGAATCGATTTAATGTCTCAAGCTGGTCCTGTTGCTAAAGCACCCTACCGACTTGCACTGTCCGAGATGCAAGAATTATCCAATCAGTTACAAGAATTGCTGGATAAGGTTTTATACGACCTAGTTAGTCACCTTGGGGTGCATCAGTGTTATTTGGGAAATGAAGGACGGAAGTGTTAGGATATGTATTGATTATGGAGAATTGAATAAAGTAACGATCAAGAATAGGTATTCACTTCTTCGAAGTGAATGATCTGTTTAACCAAAGGTAAAGGGCGATTTATTTTTAAAAAATTGGTTTTAGATATAGTTATCACCAAATGAAAAATCCAAGAGGAGGACGTTACAACAACAGCGTTTCGGACTCGCTACGGCCATTATGAATTCTTAGTTATGCCTTTCGGGCTAGCAAATGCGCCGGCAGCATTCATGGAACTCATGAACCGAGTCTGTAAACTTTATTTTGACAAATTTGTCATAACCTCCATTGATGATATTTTGATATATTCGCAACGTAAAGAAGAGCACGAACGACGGTTAAGGAAAATTATGGAAGCGTTAAAGCAAGAGGAGTAGTACGCGAAATTTTCGAAATGTGATTTTGAATAAAGAAGGCATAATCCCTTGGTCATGTTGTAAAGCAACAAGGATTTCACATAAATCCAAATAAGATAGAAACCATTAAAATTGTGCCAAGCGCCGATTTTAAGTCTCCCCGATGGAGACGATGGTTTTGTCGCGTATTGTGACGCATCGGTTAAAGAGTTAAGATGCGTGTTGATGCAGAATAATAAGGTTATAACCTATGCTTCCCGACAGTTATAAGTACACGAGAAAAATTACACTACTCATGACTTAGAACTGGCAGCGGTTATCTTCGCACTTGAAATCTGGAGACATTATCTCTACGGTACGAAGTGCACCATCTTCACCGATCATAAAAGTTTGCAGCACATATTTGATCAGAAGGAACTGAATATGAGGCAACGAAGATGGGTCGAGTTGTTAAGCGATTATGACTGTGACATCCGTTATCACCCCGGCAAGGCTAACGTCGTAGCCGATGCTTGAGTAGGAAAGATCGGGTTAAGCCATTGCGAGTGCGAGTGCTGGGGATGATAGTCCAGTCGAACCTTTCGGACCTGATTCGAGTCGCTCAACGTGAGGCGTTGAAAGAGGAACAATTGGAAAATGAGGGACTTTACGGCAATGAGAAGAATTTCGAACAACGCGTGGACGAAATTCTCTACTTCAAAAATTGGGTTTGAATCCCGACCCCCCATGACCTTCGTGAATTGATCATGGACGAAGCGCATAGATCGAAATATTCCATACATCCGGGATCGGATTAGACTATTGATGATACGAATATCTGAAAGGATTTTGTTAATGGCCGAGTTTGGAGAAAGATATGGTTACGTATGTTGGTGAATATGTAAGTTATGCAAGAGATAAGGCTGCACACCGAAAACCTGGGGAACGCCACAACGACAGAAAAATTCGCCAATGAAAGTGGGAATAAATTACAATGGATTACGGGACGCAAATTCCCAAGATATATCAAAGGCATGAGGCAAATTGGGTAATCGCGGATCGATTAACCAATCCTCGCATTTCATCCCAATCCATGACGATTACCACAATAAATTCTCGCCCAAATTCATGATGGTGAAATGGTATCTCGTCGTAGAGTACCATTTTCAATTATTTCAGATCGAAATAGTCATCCTACTTCCATTATTGGAAGGCGGGGAAGGAAGCATCGAGAGCTTGAAGCTTTCTATGGGTGAAGTAATTATCACCAAATTGTTAAATTGAAAATGGGCGTCAATCAAGCCATAAGATTTGAGTTGATTCGAGAAACAACCAATCGGATTTATAATATTAAGATAAGTTGAAAGCAGCGCGAGATTGGCAAAGGATTTATGCCAACATTCAAAGGAAACCATTGTCACTGGAGAGAGGTGACAAGGCATTTTTAAGGCATCACCTTAGAGAGGTGATATAAGGTTTGGCAAAACCGAAAATAGCCCCTTAATATATTGAACCTCATGAGACTATCTCCATGATTGGTCATTTAGTTTATCGATTAAAGTACTCCAGGGGCTAAGTACTATACATGATGTTTTTCCATGTATACGGATTGAAAAGTACCTAAGCGACAAGGCAAGGAAAGTACTAGTAATGGAGGTACTCATAGAAGTCATACTTGATATCATGAATAATTCCGTAGAAATAATAAACGGGAAAACTAAACAGTTTGGACATACCAAGCTTTATTGATTAAGATAAAGTGGAATTCACGGCGAAGACCAGATTATACATGGTAACGCGAGGGTGAATTCTGAAGGAAACCCCCCCCCCCCCCCCCACCTTTCTCTCGGAAGGGGTTAGTGGGCGTGTAAAATTTCGAGGACGAAATTTCTTAACGGGGGGAGAATGTAACGATTCCGACGAAACCAGGTATGCCCTAACCGGTAGACAATAGTTACGTCATACCTAATGTCGGGTACATGAATTACCATAGTAATTATACGAGAATACATGGTTCATTGTATTGATTGTACGTGAATATATAATTCACCGTATTGAATACGCGATCAATCGATCGATAGTTATTGAAACCCGAACGAATCGAGGGTTCAATTATAGACGAGATATATGATATTTAGTGATGTTACGAAGTATTAAAGCTTCGGGATAAGTGGATTAAAGCACGGAAAAAGGATTTCGATTTAATAGTACGTTGGTGCGTTAAATGAAACATTTAATACCAAACCGAGCAAGAGATGATCGATCAAGCCGAAGAAGATGCGCGATAATTAATGATTCGATGTTTTAAGTTAATAAATGTCATGGTTTAAGTTTTTAAAGTTTTTAAATCGGTTTTATATAAATTTCATTTTTAAGCCGAAAAATGACCGTTTTAGCCTCGTTTTAAGCCGAATTAAACATTTAACCGAAAAACGAACTGAACCAGATTATCCAAAACATTATCCGGATTACGAGAATCCAAATATGTGGCCTAAAATGAAGAGGTGGGTCCCACCCCACCCCCTAAGAGTGCCGATCGGTGTATAGGGGGGTAATACCCCATTTCATTTCTTTTTTCTACATCAAAACATTCAAGATCATCAATTTCTACATCAAAACATTCAAGATCATCAATTCTCTCAACAATTTCATCCAAAAACCGAGAGTTCTAGCAAGAAAAACAAGGTAAAGAATCGAGTTAATCACGTTTCCATCTTCGTTTCTTGAGTTGGTTTGCAAGAAAATGAGGTTTCTAAGATGAAAACCGATTCTTGCATGATCAAGTGATGTATACGGGTTATACAAAGGATCTTGGTCCAAGAAAGGAGTTAAACGGACCAAAAACGAATTTTTACGGTTAAATCTTTGTTTTTGAATCATAACCGAAACCATGAAAGAAATGGCTTGATCGTGAGTGTAACTTGCTTGGTATTGTGGTATGCTGGTTGTAGGTTCTGTATTTAGTGGTAGATAAGGTGGAAAGACGAGTTTGTAGCTTGTAGTGGCGGAAAACGAAAGGTATATTCGGTTATGTTCGGTTTTGGGAGATTTAAACAGATTGTTGATGCTTTAGAGTTAGGTCATGAAATTTTACAGAGGTGTTAAACACATGCAAATATGAGTTCTGTGAATTTTTGGTAATTTTTGGATAAAGGATGAATATTTGGTGAATTTAATGCTCGTTTTTGGCCAAAAATGGTAAAAAATAGTTAAATATTATGAAAAATTCTGGAAAATTGCAGATAAGCTTTTTATATCATGTATAAGTCACACACAAATATTGAGGTCAGTTGGAGAAGTCTAAGTAGGCTTTTCGGTTAAACAAGTACTAGGGTTTTCTAGCTCGGTTTTAGTGAAAATGGCATGTAAAAGAAGTTTTTGGTTCTGGAAAAATTACAGGGGACTATGTGGATAGCAGGGGACATTCAGGAGAAATTTGGGATTTTTCTAAGATCGTTTGGTATTTACGACATATTTAGTGTTTAAATGGTGTTTAAAAATAGATAAATAAATTTTAAATATAGAAATTAATTATGAAAATATTTTTATAAAATTCCCCACTGTCAAAAAGTGATTTGTGCAAAATTTCAAGATCCGAGAGTAAACGGATAATTATTTGTGCTAATTATCAAACTTTTAAAGTTAAAAAGCGTAAACCGGTGAAGTTCGCTTAAGCGAGCTGACTGGTGTATAAAAACCCTAAAAATGGACTATTTTCATATAAATGAGTTAAACAAGTAAAAATGAATCATCCGAAAATAATTCGGATGATTTGAGTAATTTTAACCTATTTTAACAGTTTCCGGTACGCAAAAGACGGAAACGGGTCCCGCGGCCAGTCGGGACGTCTAAACCGAGCTATAATTTCACATCTTTAATTAAATTATCAGTCAACCACTATTTTCGGGTCGTGTGTGACCAAACTCATTTTTGAAACATAAAAACGGATAACCGTGCTAGGCACGCAAAACGAGAAAAACGACTAATAGTAATTGTGACCATGGAACTCTAAACGATATCACAATCTGAGTCCGGAGAAGTATTTCGGGTACAGTACTGGGTTAACAGTGTCCTCAGATGTACCGGTTGATACTGTTAAAAGATTATATAAATAATAAGTGTATAATAACGATCGTAGGGATCATATTACAGATTGGACGTGTTAATTGATAATGATTGTTGTTACCTGCTTGCATGTGCTAAGGTGAGTTTCACGAGCCCCTTTTTCTGAATCGTTTTCAAATATTTCCCCGGGGCGGAAAGCATGTTACTATCGAAAGGTTTAAGTACATACTGAACGCATGGATTTGCGTGTAATTATAAATATTTGATTGTACGGGAATCGTATGGAATGGGTATAGTACTGGGTTAACAGTGGCCCCAGATGTCCCTAGCAATGTTTCTGGGTTAACTTTGCCCCCGGAATGAGTACAGTACTGGGTTAACCGTGTCCCCAGATGTCCCTAGAAGTGTTTCTGGGTTAACACTGCGTACGAAATGAGTACAGTACTGGGTTAACAGTGTCCCCAGATAATATTATATTATGTTATGGTTTTATCATGGTTTACTCAAATTGTGAAACTCACCAACTATTCGTAGTTGACCCGTTTTCTCACATGCTTTTCAGGTACAACTAAGATGAAGTGATTGCTTACGTGCTAAGTGCTTGATGTGTGTAAGATTTGCGTGCGGGATGTTAGGATACATTATAGTAAACAGAATTATGTATCATACTGTATGATGTGTGTATCACCTAGACGGTAATGAAATACGAGATTATGTAATTTTGAAGTATATTAGTGCATTCAGTTTTCTTTATAAACAATGTGGTTGATATCAGAGGTGTCTGTTGCATCCCGTTTACGTTTCCGCTGCTGTCGCGGGGTGTTACACCAACCCTCCCTGCCACATACATCATGGGCCGTTATTCTACAGAAAAGATCATTCAACTAATTATAGTCACACCAAAAGATTATTGAAACACAAATAAAATCAAATTTTGCAATATGAAAATTTGATGAACGCCCAAAAAATTACCAACAAAAACGTCATATTAAGTATCGAAATCATCCAACAATGGATTTAGTCCTAAATCAATCAAATGGTTGTATACTAACCTTAAGTGTTCGATACAGCCACGAACCAGTCCAACTTCGACAAATTGCCCTAATCAGATTTCAAAATTAGAACAAGTATGATAACAGATTGGATTGAAATCGATTGAAAAGGACAATTACCTAAGAATTTAATCTTGTCTGTTGCGGCAACTGGTTAGAACAGCATAACCAATCCACATAGTAAAACGAACAATGAAAAAAACAAATACAGCAAATGTTATGGAGCATCATTCACATGCATTATTTGATTTCAATCACACCGATAAAACCCAGATTTTCAATTGAGTTAAACGATACAGAGATACAAAATCAAAGAAAATAACAAGAACACTACAAACATACAATCATCTAAGACATATAAAATTAGAAAACACAAATAAGAACTAAGATCGTTAATGGTTTTCTAATACCTAAATAAAAGAAAGAAATTAAGAGGGAAAAGAAAGGATAAAAATTGATATTATTTTGTGTTACCCAGTTTGATAAAGGAAAGAAAAAAAAACCTTTTATGTGTTTCCTGGTTGGAAGGAAAAGAAAAGAAAGTTAAATTTTTACCGTTATACCCTTAGGTGAGATTAAAATAAAAAATGCATTACTCTCCATTCTCCATTGCTAGTTTCTCTGATCAAATAAAAAAAACTTAAATCCTGCTCGTTCTCCAATCTATGATCTAGTAACATATTAAGAATATTAAAAATGATAAGTTAAGTAGGATATGTGTTGGGGAATTTGAACTGATGTAAGGCTATGAACTGATGTAAACCAAGAACTTGAAAATCTGAACTGATGTAAACCAAGAAAATGCAATATATAATGTCTTCCAATGTAAAAACCATAATTCATATAAGCAATGCAATATATAATATCTTCCTGTGTAAAAACAGATTGTAATGAACGAATGAAGTCTGTATTCTCTCCATTTTCTGCACTACACCAGCCCAAACAAAACAACAAAGCCAAAAATCAACAAATGCATAAAAGCAATCATTTCATCATAACCAAAAGATAATTGTTTTCAGCATCCATGCATAACCAATAACTACTAACAATGTCATCTATGCCTAAACAACAAAAAAACGCATAGCATCTAAAGATGACAACTAATAATGGTATCAAAATACATAACCAAAAACTACTAACAATTCCATCTTTGCCTAAATTACAAAAAAAAAAAAAAAAAAAAAAACATGTGGCATCTAAAGATGACTACTAAAAACAACATCGAATCCATAACCTAAAACTACTAGCAATTCACTATTTCTTGAACTCACTTACTTACCGTCTCTCATCATACCTTTTAGTATACCCACACACATCTGTATAGGACAACTAAACAAGGTCCTTGCTTTTGCTTGATTGCTAGCCAAATAAATTAAGGCGTTCGGTATTTCATGGGGTTCCAAGCCCATTGGCTCCAATTCCTTACAAATTTCCTCACCAGTAAACTGGCGAAAATAAGTCAATCAAATATCTTGTTCGTTTCTGCTAATATTTTTATGCCTTCTGAAATAGCATTAGCCACATTGTCAAGGCAATTCACAAGCTTCGAGTTAAACGCTTCGTCTTCTTGTTGGAGTTTTCTTTTTTTTTACTTTTATTATTATTTTTTTTTTTGCATTTGAAGACGGCTCACGTGAACAAACAAAAGAATCTAACACTTGAAAGTCATCATCTAAGTTGTGTTGGTTCTCCAGAGTCACTTCTTCGGATGCTAGTAAGCCATCCGGTTCAGAAATTGTATCTACTTAATTTTGTCACTCTTCTGCAGTCGAGTATTTTTTTCTTTAGCGGTTTCAGCATGTGCACCAGATGCCCTATCCCTTGCAAATAGTTCTAGCATTTCATTGTAGTTTGACACCCTTTTTGTCTTCAACTTAACATCGGGCTTTGACTGTTTAACACAATAAAGATAATAGTATTATAATTGACTTTTTAGTCTAAAGATTAGGGGTATTCACGGTTCGGTTCGAAATCGTGAAACCGTCCAAACCGGTCATCGGTTTTGTTTCACGGTCGGTTTTTTCCATTAACTATCGGTCGGTCAGTTAAAAGAATCTCAAACCGTACATAACGGTTTGCTTTAAGGTTTATGCCGAAACCCGACCGTATGAAACCGAACCGGACCATAAGATTTATTTTATTTTATTTTTTAAAAATATTCCATATTAGATATATTCAATTCTTATTAGAGTGATATGTGACTATATTACATATTTGGATTTTAATTTGTATGCATACATACAGTATGCAGGCAGCCATATTTAATAAATCAATAGTGTTTAACTTTTAATTTCATGAATGATTATGTTGGCAAGTTACATCACTAAAAGAGCCTAAGTTGCTGCACATGATCATGTGCAGCAGATTATGAGTGTTTGTATCATGCAAACCGGTTCCCGTTGCACCCTAAAAACAAATA
Source organism: Bidens hawaiensis (assembly GCF_021521415.1). Taxonomy (NCBI): domain Eukaryota; kingdom Viridiplantae; phylum Streptophyta; class Magnoliopsida; order Asterales; family Asteraceae; genus Bidens; species Bidens hawaiensis. Next base: position 46,860 of record NW_027501698.1, read on the forward strand.
AAAAATGCTTAAACGCTTAAAATGCTTACGGCTATTAATTTGTCCCACACTTCGTCCTCCGCCTCAATTAGTTGAGTCTCAAAATTCCAAGAGAAACCACTTAAGGAAGTTTCTTGAAACATATCGTACCATTGAGAAAAACGCTCTTTTAAAGTTTTCAAATGATGCTTCAGATGATTTTTGGTAATATCCATTTGAAGCTTTTTAGTTAGCTCCTCAATCATATTAGCGTATGCTTGTGAGGTAAATGTCCCGTTTATCTTATAACCCTTATCTTTATGTGTTACCATTGCTTGAATGAATGCTTCATCCATCATCTCTGTCCACTTGAAGTGTTCCTTCTTACCAGTGTTTCGACTGACTTCTTGTTTGCTCTTGATGACTTTCTACATAGTAATATTAATTAAAAGATACCTTGTTATAGAAATTGAATAAATGCAAATGATAAATGTAATAACAAAATTTCAACAAGGAACATATCCTTCCTTTTCGTCAACCTGTTAGGTGTTATTTGACAATTATTCTAATTTTTATAGATATGGTGCATACCGAGATAACATAAGAATTTGTAACAGCCACAAATGATAATCAAAGAATAGGGAACACAATTTTATTTCTTCTTAAAAATAGTAACAAAAATACTAACATTTCTCAAACTTTTACCAATACACAAAATACTAAAAACTCGTTAACAAGCATACCTAATTTACTCAATTCAAAAACCATATTAATACTTAATCGGCCACTACAAATCTAATTGAATAAGATGTAAAATCAATACAAGGTGACATTAACTTAAAATACCTGGTAAGATAAGAACTTGTATCAAGAAGCGGCGTACTAGGATGATGAACGGCTATGGCTGGTGGGTATGCTTGATGATGAACGGCGCTTTAGGTTTTGTTTGATAACATAAGAAAACAAAGACCTAATACAAATGAGAAGGGGTAGTATGGTAATTATAATCCTTTATTTTTTCTTTTCCCTCCTACTCCGTTCAATTTGGAAAGAAAATAATTACCATCAAATAACTCCTCCTTTCTTTTCCTTTCCATTCCTTTCATTCCAAAAAAAACTATGGTACACCATTTTCTTCTTGATTCCTTCCACTTTCTTTTCCTTTCTCTCCATAAGTTAACTCTAGAACATAGTATAAATTAGCTTTAATAGTGGCGACGTGTTGAATGCCTAATTAATGGGGTGTTTGGGTGAGCTTTTAGAACTTGCTTATTTGCTATTTGTTTCTTGAAAAGTAAGAGGTGTTTGGGAAAACTCCTCAAAAAGCTTCAAATTGGAGCTTTTCAAAAGTGGCTTTTGCTTTTCAAAAAGCAAATCAGTAAAAAAACAATTCTAAAAGCTCACCCTAACACCCCCGTAAATGTATTGAACAAGACTCTAAACTGAATTATGGGAGAGTTGAAAGGTAGCCGGTTTTTCAATCCGTTCATATTCACATTGATTTCTATAATGGGTTTTTAATGGATTATAAATCAACAATTAATGACAAGTGATCCTTCAAATCCCTTTCAATTGAGTGATCCGTTCATATTCACATTAATTTCTATAATGGGTTTTTAGTGGATTATAATAAATCAACGACTATTAATAACAAGTGATCCTTCAAAGCCCTTTCAATTGAGTGTAAAAAAGTAGTTTTATAAAACGTGAAGCTTTATGAAGTTGTACCGAGGGATTGCTAAATTATTTTTCCTGCCTAATTGTGAAATGTCATTTCTGCTCTTGTCCTCTAATAGTGAAATTACTTTTCCGTCCATCACTCTTACTTAATAATATAATATAGATTCGATAAAAAAAATGTAACTTCAACTAAATCTATCAAACTTAAAACAAACCCAAACAAAAAAATAATCAGCTTCAAGGTTTCAAGTAATTAATAATATAAAAATAATTTCTTTAGTCAGAAACAACATAACATTAAATAAGGCTAAACTTTGAGCGAGTTATTCAGCAAACAATGTCTTTTTTCTCAATTCTGATGGTGTAGAGAAATTTTAGTATGCTTCCTTCCTCTATATATTAGAGGTCCATGTTGTATTCTAAAAACACAAGAATCAATATGGGTAACAAAAATTTGGCCATCTTCATCCTAATCGCAACAATAGTGGCTCAAGCCACATGGGTTCGAGCAACGACTCATCTTCCGAAAGAACTAGATATCAAATCACTAAAAGGTGCTGAGGGAACATTTCATATGGTTGGTGATGATAAAGGTTGGACCACGGGTGTTGATTACAAAGCTTGGGCAGCCACGAAGGACATCCGGGCTTGAGAAAATATACGTATATTCTTAACCATTATACGTGATTTGTTGATTTTTAAAATATATTTGTACAGGCTTTTTTGTGTTGATTTATGTTGTTGATGCAGAGTTCAATTACGATACGAGCAAACATAATGTAGTGTGGATCGGTGAGAAGGAGTATAACGAATGTGTATTTGAGCAGGCAATGATTGATGCCTCAGGCTGTGGATATACATTTTGGACTTTGGCAGATCCAGGAACCTTTTACTTCGCAAGTGCCCGTGGAAACGATTGTAAGGAAGGCATGAAGTTACAGATCACAGTCAAGCCAAAATAAAACTCTGAGTACGTAGCTAATTAGCTATATATAAGTCACTTTTTTGGTGTTTATTTTAATAATTGTTTTCATAAGTTGCTAGAGCCAATTTGGTTCATACCATAATAACTATATGTAAGTTAAAAGTTGATTGGATAATAATATACTAACAAATTTATTAATTAATTATAATGATTTGTATCAATTGCTTAGAATATGTTGCAAGCTAAATTCTATGTAAAAATGTCACAAGAGTTTATGATATGCTGACTAAAGATAACTACAATGATCTCTCGTAGGAGCAACATTCAACGTAAGCTCGTACAAGGATCGCAGTATTTCCCCATGCTCACGTCATCCATTCCGCATTTTGCATAGGAGCAAACATTACAATATAAACACGTACCAGGCTTACAGTCAAATTTAATATTAATTCCAAGTAGCCAAGAATTCATTCAAATTTAATTTGTGTTTAAACTGCCATGTAAATTTGTAATTCACGTAAGTTGGGCATCAGACTCCATTACTATAAAAAACCAAAAGTTGCAGCAGATTCAAGCTTTCGGTTATAACTTGGTTGAAACTCATTAATGTGACCGATTTTGTGACTAGAGTTTTAGTTGCAAATTTAGCAACCTAATCATATTTGCAACAAAAGGGTTAGCGACGCAGCAAGGACTACACGCGCTGTATTTGCGACCAAATTTTTCTTTATGAAAGTGGTTTGCCTACTCAAGTTGTCGAATGATATCCACAATTACCCCTTATTGATCAACGTTGAACTTGACAAACGCTAATAACCTTTATTTAATCACACAACTAAAACACTTGGTGGCGCCAACTAGCGATTCAGTCGCAAATCCGTCAGCAATAGTGGTTTTTGAAGAGTAGCAGTCAGTGAAAGTTTGTTGTTAAAGTGATAGTGGGTACTTTTTTTACCAACGGAATCGTTGACGAATCATTTAGCAACCGAATTACCGACCCGGTTGTTTAGCTACAGCTTTATCAATGGATTTTAATAAAAAAAAATATAAAACTAGTTTTTTACCCCGCGTGTTACGCTGAGCAGTTGGCAAAACCTTAGCGTTAAGTGGTGAGTCAATGCAAATTCGGCCGGTATCGGTTGAGTTTGTTACATCATAGACATCATTGGTAAAATATGAGTGTTAAAACTCAAAAAAATAATTCGTCAAATTAGGGATGAGCTCGGTACCGTACCGGTACCAATCGATACCGGTACCGAAAATCCCGATCCTGAAAATTGAAAATTTTTGGTACCGGTACCGAAATGTTCGGTTCGATACCGATATTTAAGGTAAAATTCGGGAATACCGTTAACCGGTCCTGAAAACTCAAAACTTTGGTACCGATTCAGTACCGACGGTACCAAATCGATACCAATTTCGGTACCGGTACCGATGGTACCGGTACCGGTTCGGTACAGGTACCGATCGGTATCATACCGATTTTTGCTCATCCCTACGTCAAACTAACATATAAAAACAAAATATTTAAAACAATGTTTATTTGGTCGGCAAACCCGGGTGGTAGTAAAATCTAAGCGTTGTCGGTCCTAGGCATTGAGGCGGTATCTCGACACGAATTCGGTCGGTTTCAATTACGTTCGTTATGAAACCATATCTAAAAAAAATATATATAAAAAAAATTGAGGTGGACCGGTGGCCATTTTTTTTTGTGGGTGGGGGGGGGGGGTCAGTTGGTAAACGTGTGCATTGGCAAAAACCTTAGCGTTGTGGGTCACGGGCATTGAGATGGCGTGTCAACGCGAATTATGTTGGTTTCCGTTAGGTCGTTATGGCAACAAAAGTAAAATAAATTGACCTTAATTTTGTCGGTTTCCATTATGTTCGTTAAGGTAACTGAACTAAATAAAAAAAACAAAATTATTTACAGACTAATATGATGCCACCGATTAGCCGGTCGGTTTCCACCAATGGGGGACGCTGGGGGGGTAGAATTGGTTGATAAATTTGCACGTTGTTAAAATCCGAGCGTTGTTGGTCAGAGGCGTTGAAGCGGTGCATCTAGGAAAATTCGGTTGGTTTTCGTCAGTTTCGTTATGGTGCCAAAACTAAAAATAGTACCTTTCGTCGGTTTCCATTATGCTCCTTATGGTAACTCAACTATATAAAACAAATAAAAAATAATAACTAAATTCATGAACTAATAAGGTGTGGCCAAGTCGCCTAATATGACACTTACGGGACACCAATCCGGTTGGTTTCGGCTACATTTTTTACAGTATTGGAGCTAAAGAAAAAGAAAAAAAATATAAAAATTGAATGGAGCAATGGGGTGGTGTTAGTTGGTAAAACCCGAGCGTTGTCAGTCCCAGACGTTGAGTGTGTTGGCTCAATTGTTGTTTGGCCCAAGTGTAAAGCCCAGCCCAAGAATTATTAGGGTTTTATATATTTGGTAATGTCTTGGCTAGCAAGTTTGGTTAGTCTATATAAGCCGAGTTATGGTTAGACATTAGAATAAGTGAAGTTGGTGCAACCGAGTTAGGGTTCATCAAGAGTCAAACCGAGTTAGGGATTGAGGTATTGTAATTAGCTTTTTGAGTTATATTTTCTGATTAATATAAACGAGAGTTAGTCGTTTACTTCATGTTTGATTATCGATCTGGGATTTGAATTGGTATCAGAGCCAAGTTCAAGAAATCGATAATCGGTAGACGAAGATCGGTGGCTTAAGGAGGAGCTATCAATCGTCAACGGACTTGTGTCGGTGGTACTCGTCGAAGTAGTGGCATGGGAGCATTACGGCGACGCAACGAGTAGATTGTTTGTGCAGCAGCAACATGGAAATAAGAGATCTCCGAGCAGGTTCGTAGTATGCTTAGGAGTGCCCGGCAACGATCGGAATTGTGATTTGCGGTGTTCAAGTTGGAAACCCGAAAACGTGTGTTTATAATTGCGTTCTGTTTGTTTTGTTTTTATTGGGTGTTGGGTTGTGGCTGATCACCGTTGTGGATGGGTTTAACGTTGGAAATCAATTCACAACAAGGATTTAGTAGCTTAAAAGGAAATTCTTGAATTGGAATTCTATAATTTAATTGATAGCTTGGACAGAATGTCAAAGTTGAGAATTTATTTTATTTTTGTTATCGACGAATTTAAGAAAAATTCAAGTTAGTTTGGATTTTTTCTTTTATTGGTTAAACAAGTCGGTTTAATCACTCGTGCTAGGTATTTTATTTGCTTCGACAAGCGGTTTCAATTTAGAGTTTGTTTTTTACATGGGTTGAACGAGTTAGGTTTTAACCAAGGTTAATTTATTCGGTGAGCAAGTTGGTTCGGTTCTGAAAAGTTGTTCGGACTGGTTGGTTTGTATTTGTTCCAACGAAGTGGAGCAAAGGGGAATCGACGTTAATGGCAGGTGACGAAGAAAGGCCAATAATCCAACCCAAAGCTAGTGGGAGGGATATCACTACAGGTTCCAAAGTTGAATGGAACTAATTACATCACATGGACGATTGTGGTGGAAGCGATAATGGATGATCAAGACCAATGGGAAGTTGTTCAACCAGAAGAGGGTACGGTTATTGATGCTAAGAAGAATAAAATGGCAAGATCGTTTTTGTTTCAAGTGGTGGATGGCGATATTCTTCTTCAAATTTCTCAACACAAGAATGCCCGAGATATTTGGACAACGTTGAAGGCCAGGTATGTTGGGGCCGAGCGAGTTCAAAAGGCTCGACTGCTAACTTTGAAAAGTGAATTTGAGAAACTCAAGATGGTAGAAAACGAGACTGTTGACGAGTTTGCAGGAAAAATAACAATTATGGTTTCAAAGGCAACGAGTCTAAGTCACGTGTTCGAGCAAGATGTCCTGGTAAAGAAGTTGCTGGATGCGGTTCCAGATAAGTACTTTCAACTCGTAGCCTCAATCGAGCAAAGTGTTGATCTCGATAGTTTGATGTTTGAAGATGTTGTTGGAAGACTTGAGGCGTTTGAGGAACGTCTACGAGGGAGAGAGCATGCTTCAAATTCACAAGGTCAGTTACTATTCAATCGATCGGAATGTAGTTACAAAGGCAAGTCGTATGATCAGTTCGGTAGCCGAGGTAAGGGTTGGCCGAGTTCACAAGGGCGTGGAAGAGGCCATGAAACTGGAGGTCAAGACCTAGATAATGAGGACCAAGATGGTTGCGATTATGTGTCAAGTCATAAGGGACAAAGAAGAACCAATGATCGTCAAAGGAGAAGAAAGGATAGACACAAGTTCAGTGTTACCGTTGTGATGAGTTTGGTCACTTTGCGTCTATGTGCTCGGAACATATGAAGAAAAATGAAGAACCTAATTTGAACAAAGTTGATGATTTTGATCCAACTTTATTTATGATTAAAGGTGATCAAAATACGGTTTTACTGAATGAAGACGGTGTGATTGAAAAGCGTTTTGAAACCGAGCCGATGGAGAAAGATGTTTGGTATCTCGACAACGGAGCATCGAATCACATGACAGGTAATAAAGCGTACTTTTATGAATTGAATGAACAAGAAACAGGAACGGTGAAGTTTGGAGATGTCTACTACATCCCGAGCCTACAGTGTAATATCATAAGTCTTGCTCAAGTAACGGAAAGTGGATGCGAGATTCACATGAAACATGATTTGTTGACCATTAAAGATGATACAGGTAAGCTTTTGATGAAGGTAACAAGGACCAAGGACCGATTATACAAGATTAGCCTCAAGATAGCAAGTCCCGGTAAACAAGCTATCATTGGAATAAAGAATTTTGCAGGTAGGGATCTTCAAAGTGTTGAACTGAAAGAAGAAAAGCCGGTTACGAGTCAGATTTCAATCAAATATCCATGTTCCAACATTCAAAGTCCAAAGAAGAGTGTTCAAGAAACTAAGCGTGTGGTCAAGAAAGTGATTCAAGCCCAAGGGAAGGCATCTAATGATCAAACGAAGCAAGTGTTACTTCAAGCTAAGTGAAGTCTAAAGAACATTGCAAGAGATCAAGAAAAGCCTCGGGACAATAAAGAGAATGATGACAAGCGTGAAGTTGAAGATTCGCCAATTTCGAGCAGGAAATTACGGGGTGAGTCGGATACAACAATTGAGGGGCTGATTGTTGGCTCAATTGTTGTTTGGTCCAAGTGTAAAGCCTAGCCCTAGAATTATTAGGGTTTTATATATTTGGTAATGTCTTGGGTAGTAAGTTTGGTTAGTCTATATAAGCCAGTTATGGTTAGACATTAGAATAAGTGAAGTTGGTGCAACCGAGTTAGGGTTTATCAAGAGTCAAACCGAGTTAGGGTTTGGGGTATTGTAATCAGTTTTTTGAGTTATATTTTCTGATTAATATAAACGAGAGTTAGTCGTTTACTTCGTGTTTGATTATCAATCTGGGACTTGAAAGTGGACCAATGGGGTAACGTCGGTCGGTAAATTGGCGCGTTAGTAAAATCCGAGCGTTGAGATGGTGAGTTATGTGAATATGGTCGGTTTCCGTCAAGGTCGTTATGATATCGGAATTAAAACAAACAAAAATAATTGGCCTTTGGTCGGTTTCCGTTATGTTTGTTACAGTACTGGAAAGAAAAACAATGCTATGGACAAGTAAGGTGTCGCCATCTCACCTTCTTCTTTTGTAGGTTTCTGATAGAAGTTTCGCTACAAGGTCGGTATCAAGCATGCTTATGGGGAACGAATTTATCACAGCCGCTGTAAGTTTCTTCACTAACATGATATCATGGTTTCTTGTTCAATCTTCGATATATCTTATCCGTCTTTGTATATGAACCTGCAATATTCAAGTCCAGATCGATAATCAGACACGAAGTAAACGACCAACTCTCGTTTATATTAATTAGAAAATATAACTCAAAAAACTGATTACAATATCTCAAACTCTAACTCGGTTTGACTCTTGATGAACCCTAACTTGGTTGCACCAACTTCTCTTATTCTAATATCTAACCATAACTCGGCTTATATAGACTAACCAAACTTGCTAGTCAAGACATTACCAAATATAATAAACCCTAATAATTCTTGGGCTGGGCTTTACACTTGGGCCAAACAACAATTGAGCCAACAATCACCCCCCCCCCCCCAATTGTTGTATCCGACTCACCCAACTCACCCCCTAATTTCCTACTCGAAATTGGCGAATCTTCAACTTCACGCTTGTCATCATTCTCTTGATTCTCCCGAGGCTTTTCTTGATCTCTTGCAATGTTCTTTGGGCTCCACCTAGCTTGAACTAACACTTGCTTCTTTAGATCCTTAAACGTCCTTCCTTGGGCTTGAATCTCTTCCTTGACCACGCGTTTAGTTTCTTGAACACTCTTCTTTGTACTTTGAATTTTGGAACTTGGATCATTGATTGAAATCTGACTCATAACCGTCAGTTCAACACTTTGAAGATCCCGACCTGCAAAATGTTTCACTCCAATACTATTTCGTTTACCAGGACTTGCTATCTTGAGGCTAATCTTGTATAATAAATCCTTGGTCTTTGTCACCTTCATCAAAAGCCTACCTGTATCATCTTTAATGGTTAGCAAATCATATTTCATGTGAATCTCGCATCCACCTTCCGTTGCTTGACCAAGACTTATGATATTGCACTGTAGGCTCGGAATGTAGTAGACATCGGTCAACAGGCGCTGCTCCCCCGTTTTCCCTTCAATTAAGACCGACCCTTTTTCCTGAATATCAATACAAGATTCATCTTCGAACTTCACCGTTCCCGTTTCTTGTTCATTCAATTCATAAAAGTACGCTTTATTACCTGTCATGTGACTCGATGCTCCGTTGTCGAGATACCAAACATCTTTGTCCATCGGCTCGGTTTCGAAACGCTTTGGAATCACACCGTCTTCATTCAGAAAAACCGTTTTCTGATCACCTTTTATCAGAAATAAAGTTGGATCAAAATCATCAACTTTGTTCAAATTAGATTCTTCCTTTTTCTTCATACATTCCGGGCACATAGCCGCAAAGTGACCAAACTCATCACAACGGTAACACTGAACTTGTGATCTATCCTTTCTTCCCCTTTGACGATCATTAGTTCTTCTTTGACCCGTATATCTTGACCCATGATATTGCCCACCTCGGTTGTCACAACCATCTTGATCCTTATCCTCTTGGTCTTGACCTCTGGTTTCACGGCCTCTTCCACGCTCCTGTGAACTTGGCCAACCCCTACCTCGGCTACCGGACTGATCATATGACTTGCCTTAGTAACTATTTTTCGATCGATTAAAAAGCAACTGACCTTATGAATTTGAAGCGCGCTCTCACCCACGTAGACGTTCCTCAAACGCCTTAAGTCTTCCAACAGCATCTTCAAATATCAAACTATCGAGATTAACACTTTGCTCGATTGAGGCTACGAGTTGAAAGTACTTATCTGGAACCGCATCTAGTAACTTCTTCACCGAGACATCTTGCTCAAACACGTGACCTAGACTCGTTGCCTTTGAAACCATACTTGTTATTTTTCCTGCAAACTCGTCAATTGTCTCGTTTTCCGCCATCTTGAGTTTCTCAAATTCATTTTTCAATGTTAGAAGTCGAGCCTTTTGAACTCGCTGGGCCCCAACATTCCGTGCCTTCAATGCCGTCCATATATCTCAGGCATTCTTGTATTGAGAAATCTGAAGAAGAATATCACCATCCACCACTTGAAACAAAAACGATCTTGCCGTTTTATTCTTCTTCGCATCAATAACCGCACCCTTTTGTGTTGAACAACATCCCATAGGTCTTAATCATCCAAAATCGCTTCCACTACAATCACCCATGTGATGTAATTAGTTCCATTCAGCTTTGGAACCTGTAACGAAATCCCCCCACTCACTTTGGGTTGGATTATTGGTCTTTCTTCGTCACCTGCCATAGACGTCGACAAACCCCTTTGCTCCACTTCTTTGAAACAAATATAAGCCAAACAATCTGAACAACTTTTCAAAACCGAACACGCTTGCTCGTAAAATTAAATCAAACCTTTGGTTAAAACCTAACTCGTTTAACCCGTATAAAACAAACTTTGAATCAAATCTACTCGTCCGAAACCCAACAAAAATACGCACTCTAAATTGAACCGTCTTATTCAACTCAAATAAACTCCAACAATAATGGTTAAGCCTTCTTGTTTAACAAAAAACTTTAATGAACCAAGAAAATAAAACAATAAACTAACTTTGTTTAAATTTTGTTGTAGTCCTCATGGGAAACAAAAAAAAATAAACTTCTTGAATTTGTTCTATCCGGTAACAGTAGCCACAACCCAACTATTTTGCCCTCTTGACTTTTCACACTTTTAATAATATACTTTAACTAGCAAAACCATGCAACTACCGTCTTGGAATTTGTGTTTCTTCGGCACCAACAAAAGTCAATCGATTAAAGAGAACCTCTTGTTCTTTCGATGGCAACCACCGGACAACAACAAACTGCCACCACAAGTTAGATTCGAAACCCAACTTGGTTCCGATATGCGCCGGTGATAGCTCCTCCTCAAGCCACCGTTCGCTATGATTACCTTACCGTTGATCCACCTCACCGCCGATCAGAGTTAACTCGATTATCGATTTCTTGAACCTGGCTCTGATACCAATTCAAGTCCAGATCGATAATTAGACACGACGTAAACGACTAACTCTCGTTTATTTTAATCAGAAAAAATAACTCTAAAAACTTATTACAATATCTCAAACCCTAACTCGGTTTGACTCTTGATGAACCCTAACTTGGTTGCACCAACTTCTCTTATTCTAATGTCTAACCATAACTCGGCTTATATAGACTAACCAAACTTACTAACCAAGACATTACCAAATATAATAAACCCTAATAATTCTTGGTTTACACTTGGGCCAAACAACAACTGAGCCAACAAACATGTAGTGTTTGAAATTGAAATTTTTGGTCATTCATGTCCTCTATGTGGTCTATTCAATGTTAAGGTGAAGAAAACCAAATCTTATGGTCCAAATAATAAATTACAAGAATGGTCTTTTTTTATCAACAGGTGAAAATGGAACCAGTGGTTTCTGGAAGAAGGTCAAAAATTTCTGTTGGTTTTGCATTTAAAAGAGTGTGTGTTGATAAAATTTGAATTTATTCTCTGTGTTTGTGAAAATGCCTATTGTAATATTATTGTATATTATTGTTCTTATAATAATATTAACACATCAATCATATGTAATAAAACTAAAAGCATCATTGCTACGAACATTATTGCAAGGTTCAACTTTATTATCTTTCAGTTTATTTGAACTGTTAGCGAAAAATAAAACCAAAATTACCCATTAACAGGTATACGAGTCGAAATCATAAAACTCTCTTTTAGTTTTTAGAATCATATTATCAGACAGACTTATTTTCTTTTATAGGATTTGGTAATTTGAATTTTATTATGCTATATTATTGCACCCATGTGTTACTGAAGAGATTGTGAATAATGCGGTTGACTAAGCACTAGGTTTAGATGACATAGAAGATGAGATTGATGAGGTTGGTAGGGTCTTTTATATGATTGGTTTCAGTAATTTGTTATTTAGAGTATGCTTAGGATTGAGTTTGAAAAATGATTACTGGTTTATTTGTGTTTTTAAAAAAGTTAATAAGTTAAAATGTGTTTGGCATCACAAAAATCTTTTTTATTTTAGTCTTTTGAAAGGTTTAAAATACAGTTTTTCAAAATCCTCAAATCCTTGATTTTTAAAATGGCTTTTTGTAAAAGCCAATAAGTCAATAAGCATTTGTCAAACTCAATCCCAAACATGCTCTTACTTCCGTTTGTTTCTGTTCGCTATTTATTGCGTTTGAAGTTCATGAATTGCATTATTAGTTCCGTTTGTTTAACAATGCGAGTAGGGAATCTTCAACAAGTTAATTTGAATCGTGGCGCTAAAACTTAGATTTGAATGTTTATTTTACATAAATAGATATACACGGGTTGGGTCAGGCAATGGGTTTAAACGAATTGTGTCGGGTAATGGTTTAAACTGGTGGTACGTGTGGGGTATTTGGTTAAACAACTAGGTAATGGCTAAAATTGGCCGGGTTGGGTGTGTCAACATGGGTCGGATTGGGTATGTGTCAAAACGGATCGGGTTAGGCCAATTGACTTCATGGCCACTGTATATCTATCAAAATGTGAAAGTTCCTTAATATAAACTGATAACAAAATACACTAGCATTTAAAAGTATATAAATATGAGATAGACTACATTACAATGTTTAAAATTCAAAAAATGTATATATGCTATGTTTTCGTATTCTAAGAGGGATAAGTATAACATTTGTTACTGTTATGAAAGGGTATGTGATTTTTCTAAGTATAATCTTTTGTTTTTAATATTATAAGTCAGCGTTTGGTATGCAGCATCAACAGGGGAAAGGGAATGATTCATTACGTAGGAATGAAAAAAGTGATGTTTGGTTGCTTAATGGGAATCATCTATTACATATGGAATCTCATTTCATCATAACCATTCCCCCCCCCCTTTTCATTCCATTCCTTATTCACCGTACTTTCTCAACAATACCACCACTAAACAACTTAACCACCACCCCCACCACCACTACCATCGCCGCCGCCACCACCACCACCACCTGAGCGCCACCACCAGCACCGTCGTCGCCACCACCTTCACCGCCGCCGCAACCACCACCACCTTACCACCAACGCTATCGTCGCCACCAGCGCTACCCGCCGCCACCAGCGCCACCATCGCCGCCACAATCATTACAGTAGCCACCGCAACCATTGCCATCGCCTCTGTTTGGCCACCACCACTATCGTTGCCTGACCATCACCACCTGACCGCCACCATCGTTGCCGCCACCCTACCATCGTCATCACTACCAATGCTACCACCGTCACCCCCACCCCCACCAGCACCGCCACCACCACACCCATCGCCCCTACCGCCTGACCGCCACCACCATCACTGTCGCCACCGTCACCACCATTTTCGTCACCCGAGCTACCACCACCGTTGCCAATGTAGTTTTTTTTTTATTTTGGTAAAAAAATATTTTGAGATAGGAGTGTTTTTATTATTTCTATTTCATTACTACAATTTTTTAGGATACCAAACAACATAAGATAATAATCCATTTCATTCCTATAGGTTAACCAAATAAGACAAATGAATGGTAATGATCCATTTCAATCCCTTGTCCATTCCATTCTTTCTCCTATTCCATTCGCCTTTTATTCCATTATCTCCAACCAAACATACCATTAATATATGTTTTTCTTTTATCAAAGATACACCACCATTTAATTGTTTACGGTTTAGAAAAATACATGCGAAGAAGGTTCATTGTTCCCTCTATTTACCATCAATTTACTTGTAGAATGGTTAGGTCTATTTGAGTTATGTTTTAGTAGTCACTTTTTTGTTAGTTTAAAATTCAAAAATTATATAGGTTATGCTTTTTTTTTTAAAATGCAAACACTACTATAGAACATATAGCATTGAAGCGGTTCATCTTGGCTGTTAGAAGCGGTTCTTTGGCTAAACCACTTTAAAGAGTAGAATGGTGAAAATTAGAAGTGGTTTTATGGATTAACCGCTTTACAGCTTACATGTTAGAAGCGGTTTAATGGTTAAACCACTTCAAAACTCCCCTTCGTGAGTTTTTCAAACAATATCCCTCCAAAATAACGTCTATTTACATACACACAATTAAATCAACTTTTGCAAAGCTTTTAATACACATAGCTTCTCAAATCAACTTCCATTATTACTCTCTTCTATATTTTCTTGAAAGCTTTGAATACACACACTTATAGATATGAAAAACTTTGATTTTGACTAAATATACATAGCGTGTGTGTATATACGTATACATTATGTGTGTGTGCGATGCGATGCGGTTCTGTGTGGTTTTAATTCCGGTTTATATATAATATATACATATGTATGTGCTTTATATATATATATATATATATATTAGTTCTGGTTCGTATAGGATAACCCTTTAGAGTATGTACCCGTCCAAAATTTATCTTTGGATTGTCCCTTTTTAGGACTGCTTTTTGGATATTATATCTCGTTTAGGATATGTATACATTTTTACAGGTTGACTATTTAAGAAAAAAATCAGTAGTTATTTCCTCCTACTCTTTCGAGTTTGCGTTTTATACGTATACTTGGGGAGTTGAGGGGAAATGCTACCGACTTTTTCTTAAATAGTCAACTTGTAAAATGTATGCATACGAGATATAAGTTTCAAAAAGTGGGTTACGATCCGCCACCTTAGAGCACCAATTTACACCATATACATATATTTATTTGTTATTTTCTTTTCAGATGGATCGTAAAAACTGGATGTATGGCATTCCAATTACTACCAAAATATATGTAAATGACGTTCAAGGTTTTCTTAAGGTCGCCAAAGATAATCAAGTGAAAGTTGGAGATGAAATGATTGGCGTCCTTGCAGGGATTGTCAAAACTACAAAAGATTTGATAATATCAATCAAATAGAGTTTCATTTGATGACTCATGGTTTTCAACCTAGATACACTTGTTGGTCAATGCATGGTGAGTCACTTGATGATCATGGCATGTCGTCAAATAATTTAGGGAAAGGCGATAAACGTAACTCAATAAATGACGACAATGGGGATTTAAATGACACCATTGACAACTTAAACGACATGTTTAACAATTTAAAGACTGATCCTGGTGATGATGAACTAGACAAATTAAAACATCTTTTTGATGATTCAGAGAAACCATTATATACCGGTTGTTTGAAATTTTCCAAACTTAGTGAGGTGTTGAGATTATTTAACATAAAGACTATGCATGGATTGAGTGATACAAATTTCACAGATATATTAAAGGTTGTGCATGAAATGCTTCCGAAAGATAACGAGTTGCTGGTTTCGTTATACAGTGCAAAAAAAAATTGATGTGTCCGATGGAATTGAAAGTTAGAAGAATGCATGCATGTCCAAATGATTATATGTTGTACAGAGAAAAGTTCAAATACGATCATAAGTGTTTTAACTGTGGTGCGTCGAGGTATAAGCGTAAAACCGGAATGGGTGAAGTTGACAATGATGTGAAGAAAAATGGACCACCGGCTAAATTGTTGTGGTATTTATCAATTATACCCAGATTAAAACGATTATTTTCAAACGAAAAAGAAGAGAAATTATTGCATTGGCATTCAGATGACCGTATAAATGATGGAAAATTAAGACATGTGCCAGATTCACCTCAATG
Organism: Bidens hawaiensis; assembly: GCF_021521415.1. Lineage (NCBI taxonomy): Eukaryota > Viridiplantae > Streptophyta > Magnoliopsida > Asterales > Asteraceae > Bidens > Bidens hawaiensis. Next base: position 62,679 of record NW_027501698.1, read on the forward strand.
GAAAAATATTAATAAAATGTATCCAGAATTTGGCAACGAGGTTAGAAACATACGGTTTGGACTTAGTTCG
>NW_027501699.1:0-28935 GCF_021521415.1 Bidens hawaiensis
AAACTCATTCTCTTTCATCTCTCTCTCAAAACCCTAAGGTAAAATCTGAACCTAATCTTGTTCTTCAATTTTTGGATTCAAAATACTTGTTCTTGCACCTTAAAAGGGTTCACACAAGCCATTAAACCACAAAACTAATGTGAAAGTGGAACTTGAAGATCAAGTGTGTGTGTGTATGTGAGCAGTGAGTTTATGTGTGTGTATGTGGAACCCAAATCCACATGCACATACAAGCACACATGCATATCACTTCCATTTTCATATTTGTTAAGTTTGTTTGGTGATTTTAGATCTAAAAGACTTGAAAATGGGTTTAAAAGTGTGAATATAGAAGAAAGAGAGAGAAATTGGTGAGTGAAAGAGAGAGTATGAGTATGTGTGTGTATTTTCAAGTATTCAATATTACATACATTTGCTGTATCTTGATGATTTATGTTTGATTATTGTTATGCGATGCTCAAGATTTGATTATATATACATGATTTTGAAAGAGATGGATTGATATGATTATGATGTTAGTTGTATGAAATTGTTGGATTAAGTTTAAGTAAAAATCATAGGAAAACACATAGGATCTTTATGCATGTCTTACACTTAAGTTGCTTGCTTACACATAAAATTATTAGTGTTAATATTATTAATGTTAATTTGAAATTAGTAACAAGAATTATAACAAATAATAATTATAACCTTGGAAAAAGAATATTAAAATCTAATTTTTATTAGATATTTAAATGCTATGTGTTACTGAAAAATGGCCTCATAATTGTAGACATTAATATATGACATGATAAATTTATAATGAAAATTAAATGTTTGTTTATAATCAATAAAAATATAAATTTATGATATAATATAAAATCTGGAAATTTATATATGCTTACATGTTAGAACAACCATAATTTGTGTGTTATATGATTTACATGCTTTACTTGGTTCAAAATGAGTGTCGGTTACTTAACTAGTCGAAAAAATCGGCTTTTTAACAGCAAGCCGACAAGGTTTTTAGGAGCTGATTTGAAACAGACCCTAAAGCCTAAAAACTCATATACATTACACTATATAATATGTGTAATGAGGTCAAGATGATAATACTTGACAATAAACGAGTCGTGCCGCGAAAAGAAATTCGAAAACGTTAAAAATGATCATTTTTGTTAAGATTTAAACTAAGCCGACAACAAATATATTTTTACAAACTAACTTACAAAATATATGAATTTTAACTATAAAAAACTATATTTCAACTTAAAAAGATTAAAATGTAATAAAAGCATTGACCGGTTCGCCGTTAAACATGAAACCGACAAAAACCGGTAAAATATCGCCTAAAACATAAAGAATTACAAATTTTGAAAGACTTAAATAATTCAGCAAATAAAATGGTGTTTTTTATGTAAGGCCCCGCTCCCGGTAACCCTACTTTGGTGTTGTATTTACTCATAAACACAGTTCTAAAATCAGAGTAAATTAAAAAACTTCGCGGAATAATTAGAAACTTCAAACATCACATTACAAAACATTCATTCTTGTCCTTAACATACAGATTGTCTTTTCATAAATAATTAATTAAAACAGTCACAACACTTCATCGTGGATTGCCAGTCTCTTCAGTCCATGCCCTGTGTCCCTCCTTAAGCCAGCTGCCTCAACCTATTTGCCTGCGTGCATACTCAAAGTCAGCTACGCTGAGTGAGTTCTAGTTAATCAATTAACATACATTACATTCATATCCTTACTCATACGTGTCTGAAGATGCGTATTCATACCTTACCTGTTATTTCTTCTTTAATACATACTTTACATACATGCATGCATTCTTACATACTTTCTTTCATATAACCCTATGGTATACCATAAGCTATTCTACTCTTAAACATCACAGATATTATAAGGGTCTGGTCTCTAATATCACAGATATTATAAGGGTCTGGTCCCTAACATCACAGATATTATAAGGGTCTGGTCCCTAACATCACATATATTATGAGGGTCTGGTCCCTATCATCACAGATATTGTAAGGGTCTGGTCCCCTTCTGTTTCGAATAACCTTGCCTTTATCATACGTGCATACTTTACATATCTTCTAGTTATAAATATATATACATAATCGTTCATACAATCATTATGTAATGATGCATTCAATACACAATCATACACGTATCATATACTCACCAATCAAGTAAGCATATTATCTACCACATAGGAGTATGCACATAGCCCCTAAAACATAACAGATAAGGGGCTAGAACTCACTTTGAGTCGATTTCTCTCGCCGTTAATGGTAATTCCCTTCTTTACTTGTGCACGGCTAACTGTACAATACATTACGCGTGTCAATTATCTATTACCACTAGCTTCCTACATCTAAATTTATGAAACCCTCAACTAACGGGGGTCCGGGGGCAGCGCCCCTTGGTAGCGGGGTCTAGGGGCGGTAGCCCCTAGCAGGGTCCAAGGGGCAGTGCCCCTGGCTGGGGTCTAGGGGCGTACATACTTTCTTTCATTAACAGTCCTTTAACAAAAAAATGCATCAGAAAATGAATTTTATAAAATTTCGCATGGAAGAATTTCGCTTCGCATGCATGGAATTTCGCTTCGCATGAAACTGTTTCGCTTCGCATGGAACCGTTTCGCTTCGCATGAAACTGTTTCGCTTCGCATGGAACTGTTTCGCTTCGCATCGACTGTGCGATGCGAAATTACCTTTTTCGCTTCGCATGGTCATGCGATGCGAAATAGCCTTTTTCGCGTCGCATGGCTTATGCGATGCGAAATTCTTCTTTTTCTTCGTTTTTTACCATTTAATGGCCATTTTACTTCGTGACTCTTCCTTAGGACCCCGGTTTTACCCTTTTTAAGGGTTTTAGGTTGTACCAACTTTGTATACTTGCATTTTATAAGGCCCGAACATCACATTTTTACCATGTAACATTCTCGTGGGGTTATAACTTATCAAGTTCATGTTTTTCTTCCATCATATACCCCGATCTATCCTTCTATCGGTTTGCATGTCGATTCTAACCATAAAACTTAACCATTTAAACCGAAACCTACCTTTTGCTTCGGGTTCGAGTTCAGATCCGAACAATATGCAGGATCTTCCAAACGTTTCTTGTTGCTCGTTAACGTTGAACACGAGATTCACCTTTCTTTTGCTCGGATTTGGATCCGGGTGTTTTAGAGAAGAAGTGTGTGTGTTTTTAGTGTGTGGGGATTGTGTCAAAATTGTGACATGGTGGGTGGGTTGGGTTTATATAGTGGTGGGTCCCACCACCCATTCTCCATTCCCATTTCAAATCCTTATCCAAACATTTAACACACGACTAACTTAACGACACACAGTTAATAACAAAACTTTCCGTCATTTATTATTTAACAAAAAGTTGGATGTTACATTTTATCATATTTATAATTAATATTAAATTAATAATTAATAAACAATTTTGAGAAAATTGTTTAAGCGTCTTAATTGCAAAAATTGATGCTAAGTGTATTATGTGCATGTTTAGTTAATATAAGGAGTATATATACATATATATGCTTATAAATATTTGTGATGTCTGCTTGAGTGAAAGTATATCATGATCTTAACCAAGCCAAAGCCACCACTACTAGAAAACTGGCAATTTTCCGACAGCGTTTTTCATAGGAAAATTGTCTGAAACAGCATATAGCGACAAATTTCAGATAAAACAGTGTTGTAGAAAAAACCCTCGTAGAAAAAACCTATAGCGTCTTAATTGCAAAAATTGATGCTAAGTGTATTATGTGCATGTTTAGTTAATATAAGGAGTATATATACATATATATGCTTATAAATATTTGTGATGTCTGCTTGAGTGAAAGTATATCATGATCTTAACCAAACCAAAGCCACCACTACTAGAAAACTGGCAATTTTCCGACAGCGTTTTTCATAGGAAAATTGTCTGAAACAGCATATAGCGACAATTTTCAGACAAAACAGTGTTGTAGAAAAAACCCTCGTAGAAAAAACCTATCCACGCAACATTCCGACAAAACTTCCAACAAATTAACCACAAAAATAAATCGTCGCTAACTTCCAACAAAATTCCCACAAAGGCTACCTTTTGTTTTTCTTTGCGTTAGCTACAATTTTCCCACAAATTTGTGTTTTCACTATTATTTTATATTCGTTAATAAAAGTAATAATAACATTATTAATTATTTCATTAATCTAAATACAACTAATTAAATTTTATATTTCCGACTTCCAACAATAAAAATCTCATTCTACCGACGATTTTTCGACCAAAAACAATGTTTATATTTTCCTATTTACCTACAATTTTCAGACAAACTAAAATAAATTTTTAATTTTTTTGTACATACAAAAATACATAATTTGAAAAACCTCATTTTGTCTACCAAAAGATGAATATAAAACCCATTAAACCTGTCGATTACAACACATGTTTGGTTACAAAATGACCACAATATTTAATGCATGCCTATCACAAAAAATACATATAACACATGCGATGCGGTTCACAAAATAATTCTAGACAACACATGTTCTAGATACTACAAGTTTTAATAGATAACATACTAAGATTACTTATCGGCCAACTTTTTCATGATTTCTTCAAATTGTTTTTTTTAATTGTTGCTCCCTTTCCTCTCGTTCAACCCGCTCTCTTTCACGATCTCGTTCCATTTGTTCCAAACGGTTTTCCAAGTCTTGTCGGGCGTCGCGTTCTTTTTCTAGTTCGGCTTGAACTTCTTGAACCTTTAAAATTGTTGAAGCATATAATCAATTACATAATACATAAACACATAGCATGCATATGCTCAAGATTTAGGTCAAGACGATATGTGATTAAAGTAGGTATAGGTCAACACGAGTTATGATCAAAACAAGTCCATCTAAAATATAGCAAATAAGCAAATATATGAAATTCTAACAAAAACTTGTTAGTGTGTAAAAAACCTATAAAATCAACTAACAACCTAACAAAATAACATAGTAACTACCCAACCGACCCGATGTCACCCATATCCAAAATATTAAATAGTCCGAAACGTACTTAACATACCCGATCAATACTCCAAATAACACATTTACATACACACATATGCATACAAGTATGTTAACATGATTTCCACAAATGGTCCTATCTCAACAGCAATACCTAAAGAAACCATGAAATGCAACATGAAAACAATGATTTTCAAAGCCGGTCCTCCAAACCCGACAACACCTAAGCATAAAAATATGATCAAAATAGTATAGTGTAATTCCTAAACAATAATAAAAACAATAACTACAATAATAACAATACCTCTTGTGCCTGTTGCCCATCACTGAATGATCTATGCCCATAAGCTGCGGATGATGGTGTCCCGGTAACCACGAAATGTGGATCAGAAGATCCTATGCCGAACATCCGGCGACCACTACTGTTTGGATGCACACTCTCCCACACAGCAAGATCATCACGATCTTTCAGATTCTGATTACGGTCCTTCCCATACAACCTCTCAAGTTCCTTAGTGATGATGCCTACATTTTATCAAAACAAAGTGATTGTTAATATAATAAAAGTTGATACATTGTATATAAATGATAAAGATAACTTACAAATGACTGTTTTGATCGATCTTTAACAAACTCCAACTTTTCCAAGTCAATGACATTAACTTCCCCATCACGTAATCTTTTTTTGCATTCTTTGGTGGCGTGAGTATCAATGAAGACTATGTCAAAGCCAACTGGTCCACCATTTCGTTTATCCTACAAAAAAAAGATGTAATGTGATTGATAAGTATTACATATACAAACAATTACTAAACTTCATAAATATGATCAGCTTACCAACTGAATACGGTGTTCATCAAAACCCATAGACCCGCCTGTATGTCGGGATAAATCATTGGAGCGATTGTTTCTCCCTGCTGCGGACCTTTTTAACCATTGCGAGGTATTCCAGTACTGTAATTGGTAAAATATGTCGGTTGCGGTTCGATTCAGTTTTAGCGGGTAAAAACTGTTGCATACCAATAAAAATTTGTAAAGAGAAATCAAATTTAAGAAAAGAACAATATTGTATTTTTCCCCAACCTTGCATAAACTTTTCCATCGTTCAGGAGGCACTGCACCGGGCGGAAAGTTTCGTGTTATCTCAAAATTCTCTTCATCATCTGCAATATCGTGTCCTGCCTCCCTGGCTTTATTTTCGATTCTACTCTAAAGCCCTTCATAATATCTCTAAAGCGATCTTTGAGGACATTAATAAATCCTTCATAAATGTCTTGGTCATCTTGTGGATCCCATTTCCACTTAGTCTGTAAAAATAAAGATAAACATACAAATTATAATAAACTAGAATGACACCCCGTGCGTTGCGACGGCTCAAACCTACTTAACAAACAGTTGAGCAGTAAACAAAAAGCCATAAAACATCATGTTTTCAACAGTTCTTTGTAAGTACCCGATATCACAAATGACCCGTAATCACATTCGAAACCAAACCTACTGAAAACAAAATATTCTAGTGCAAACTGAGTCAAACACGTTGTCGGTGACGAAACGCAATTACCGATGTACAACTAATGAAGCCTACCGACCTTTGCAATTGTAGTATATATAATATAATAGGCGTGTGAAAAAGAAAACAAAAAATTGTTAATGCAGCAAACAGTAACAGCATACACACACAAGCGTGCACACACACACACAAATATATTGAAGTAATTTTAAAGCAAAAGTAACTTCATGTGTTTTAAATAATACATCAGTAGATTTTTTTATGAAAATATGCAGCTATCTAGAACAAACAGGTACTAAGAACAAATAATTATGTAATCAAATTCGGTTAAACAAGTTCGAATATACAATTTCAAACTTGGTTTGCTTCGGATTTCGGTTAACATTAAAACAATGAAATCCGAACAAACCGGTCCAAACCGATTTAAATCCTTAAAAATAAATAATCATAACATATACAAATAATTAACTGATATATTACCCGAAAGGTGTTAAACATTTTCCTCTTCTTATTAACCGGGACCTGTCTAAACGTAGCCCAAGCTCCATCGAAATGTTGTTCTAATATCGAAATGGCACTCCTGTGAATACGTTGGCATGCAAACCTAGATAATTGTAACAACCATATAAGTATATTTATAACATGAAAAAAAACATAAGTTAAATTAGAACATACTTTTATTCCAATGCGTTTAATAATGTTCCTCTCAGATGTGTTATTAACCACCTCATCATGATCCTCACCATCAAGATCATCACCACAATCCTTACCACCAGGACCATCATCCTCACCACCAAAATCATCACCAGCATCCTCATCAACAATGTCATTAACAATATCATCACCAAAACCATACTCATCATCGGGAATATCCTGTAATAATGTAGCATTATGTAATACCCTAGCCATATCAAGCGGATCACCACTAGCCACACGGCTATGACTACCAGCAGTAGGGGTGTTCAAAAATATCCGAATCCGTATCGGAATTATCCGATTATCCGAATCCGCACTATCTGAAATTTCGGATACCCGAATTTCGGATATCCGAAAATTCGGATTCGGATTCGGATAGCATTTTTGGGATTTTTCGGATAGTTCGGATATCCGAACTACCCGAAATATAGATTTAATTTTTTTTTATTTTAATTATATACCTTACATATAGATGTTAATCCTAATTTGAAAACAAAAACCCCTTTCTTTCTTCCTTCCCTCTCTCATCTCCATCCATCTTTGCTCTCTCTTTCCCATCAATCTCCAGATTTGAACCACCTCCATGACTCCGGTCTCCATCTCCGTCCTTCGGCAATCTTCCGTCACCAGTCACCTCCTCCGCCAACTCCTTTCATGGTTCCATCGGCACTATATCCACCACGGCTTCACCACCAGTCCAGCAAGGCTCCAATGGATTGTTCAAAATTTCATTGTTTGTTTGTATTTTGCACCTGATGTTGATGTTATTTGCTTGTATGATTGGTTTGGAAAACATAGATGTTATATTCTTGTTTAGGTTTTTGGAAAGGAAAATCTTGTTTTGTTGTTGGATTGAAACAAATTATGTATATGTGTGTGTTTTTCTTTTCCAGATTTCTTTCGGATATCTGAGATTTCGGATTCGGATTCGGATAGTGAAATCCGCTATCCGAAAGGTCCGGATATCCGAAACTTCGGGTATCCGGTTTTGAACACCCCTAACCAGCAGTTCCCCCACTTTTGCACCACGCGTTACAACGTATCTCCCACAATAGTATTTCTTTCCTTCAACAGGTTTCTTACTTTTACTTTCAAAACCGGACTCCGGGGATCTACGTCTGCCTAAAGTAGCATCAGGCTCCTCAATACGAAGAATGTCGCGCCTCCGTGAGATGTGAGTCTGACCAACAACATCTGCACCACTATGATAACTGGGCTCCTCGATACGAATAATGTCACGCCTCCGTGAGCTAGGAGTTTGTCCAATAACAGCAGCATCACTACGAAGACCAGACTCCTCCCCACCACTACCACAACGTCTCCTTGCAGGTGCCTTCCCACCACGAGTACCAGTGCGACCACCACCACGATTACCTTGACTTCCAGCCATAATGTACACCCTGCATTTAATAACAAAAATGATTAAACTTATAATATAAGATTCATGACACTGTGATATGATATATATATATATGTATATGTATATTATAAGGCATTAGTGCTACTTATAATATAAAATATATTACTTCAGTAAAGAAAGAAACTTTAAGGCTAAGCCCAAATCCTAATTGCATAAATTTTATGCAGTTCTGGAAAACTTGTTTGGATGATTTTCCATGGTATTTTATTTGAGACTGCACAATATATGGTTAATTTTTATTGTGTTTGACAATTCACAAAATTCTGCAAATTCTTGAAAACTTTAGTTATATATATTTCATTGTTTTAAACATCTTATTAAAAAGTCCAACAAACTCAAACTATGGAACCAAACCATTACTAACGGTTTGGTTCAGTTTAAGATTTCTATGATTTGCTTTTAGTTTTCAAAAATTAAAAACCGTTATCAACGTTTTGGTTTATGGTTTGACCCAAAAACCAGACCGTGAACACTGGTACTTCACACCGTTACACTAAAAGTGAAACAAGACCAAATTTAACATAGCTCAGCATCAAATTTAGTGAGATTCCTATACTAAACAGCTCATGAGCAAAAAATTTACTTAAAGTGGCCCGTTTAAAGTACTACACGAGCTTAGTTTCCATACAGCACACTAGCCTAATCTCGTCCTCCAACGAGTCACAAGAAATAAGAATCTTACTTTATCAACGAGCCACAACTCAATACTTTACCTTCTAATTTGATGTAGGTTTTTGGTTCTCAAATTGCAAAAGAAGCACCCACCGTGACTCAAGATTATAGCCCCTAAACATCATTTTATATGAATATAGTTAACAAATTTAGTAGAAATTAGGTACAATTTTAGTTATCAAAATCCATAGAAGAATGAAATTCATGCCTGGTTACATCACAAAATTAGCTGATGAAGAGGTATGTACCCGCCTCAACACCGAGCGAGGCGGGTCAACCCACAAAATATAGACAAGAGGCTTGAAATCAAGACATTATGAAGGCACAAAGCTAAAACCTATGCGCATGGCGCATATCACATATGCTCATGCATCACATGCTCAGGCATCACATGCTCAGGCATTACATGCTCAGGCACCACAGATGCTCAGGCACCACAGATGCTCAAGCATCACACATGCTCAGGCATCACATATGCTCACGCATCACATATGCTCACGCACATCACATGCTCACGCATATCACATCTGCGCGTGGCGCATCCGTGCGTGGCGCATATCACATGCTTGTGCATCACATCTGCGCATGAAACATCTGCGCGTGAGAATAAAGAGAAGACCTCACGCATCCTCAGGATAGGCGCATATCACACATGCACATAATCAACCTCGTCCTTATCCAAATCAGGATTAGGGCAACCTTGATTGTGCACGTCAGACAACCTTCCAGAAGGTATCTTTTTAAGGAATAAGAATATGCTGATGTTGACAGCTGCCAAATGAAAGGTGGACAACTCAGCATAACCCATGTGCTACCACGTGATTATAACCAATGAAAAAGCACCAGGTGTCCCCAAGGACACGTGGCGCAAATCAATTGGAGGAGGCCAACAAAACCCTAATTGGGTCTTAGCCCAATCAGTGGAAACCCTAGCACTATAAATACAGCATCAACTCCACAAGGAGAGATACACAATCATATCCAATCACATCCAATTACAGAGTATTCAGCTGTTAAGCAATACACTCCATTTTCCTTACTCTCACATTATTATCTTCTCCTACAAGCACTTATTCTCACACCGGAGGGTTACCCCAAAGAGGACCCCTCTGTCCCTTTCTGAGAGGTAAGTTGACGGTGCTGTTCATTTTGTAGGTGGAAGAACACAGCTCCAAGAGAACCATCGGTGAAATAGCATAATCACACCCGAGGAAAGTAGAACGTCTACCAGTGAGTCGATCCACGTCTCTTCATTGGCGCCATCCACTGTTACAACGGCAACAAGATCTCATCAGATCTATAAAAAAAAACAAATTTTCACCATGGTTTCTGGCGTTCGTAACGTTGATCACGTTCTGGAGGATATTGAACGTGAGGATGTTAATGAGGGACATCAGTTTCTGAGGGTGCCGCGTGATTCTACGCGCACCACCAGTAACCGTCCCTTCATCACAACTCCTCATGGCCAGACTGAAACTCCTCCAGACGATCTCACGTTACAAAATCTTGCCGGCGCGAAACAAAAAGGACCAATGGGTCAAGAAGATGAAACAAATGACCCTAAAGAATGGCTCATAAACGAGCAACGGCGTCTAATGGACAAGTATAATGAGATGGTCAAACACAAAAAGTCAGCCGACTTAACACAAAGGCTAGCGTTTGACAAGCAAACGTTCATGGAACAAAAAGGGCGCGCGCGCCGGAAGAAGGACATTCTGTTCACACTGCACACACTGAGTTTAGTGATGAAGAAGTGCACAGCATGAGGAAGACGCGGGATACTCATGCAGGAGGCTCACAGCTCCGCGCGCCCGTGAACATGGCGCCTGGAGCCAGAGCCGATCTGGATCTGCACATACCGTACAGCCCACCAGTTAGAGGGCAAGTGGACGTAACCACACCGTACAGACCAGCCATCTTGGTGAAACATTCAAAGTTCACTGAGCGCATCGCGAAGGCTCCCATCCAGCACAAAACCAAGATGCCAAGTGGTTTGGGCAAATATGACGGCACAACAGATCTAGACGATTTCTTGCAAGGTTTTTACAACACGGGAAACCTAGAAAGCTGGACGATGCCAACATGGTGTCACATGTTTGCTCGCTGCCTCACGGGCGCGGCGCGTGTCTGGTTCGAGAGCTTGCCGACTGGGCAAATCGATGGGTTCGAGGAACTATTGGAAAAGTTCCAAGCCCACTTCGTACAGCAGCGCAGACACACGCGCGACCCTGATGACATCATGCACTGCGTGCGCAGGAATGATGAAACGATTGAAGACTACATAACACGTTTCAATCAGGAGTCTCTGGCAATCGGAGGTATAACTGAGCAACTCCTGCGCGTGGCCTTTATACAAGGCGCGCGCAGTGATCAACTCCGCCGAGCTCTCGTAAGCAGAGATGGCATGCCCACCACTTGGGCCAAACTAATGGAAGCATCGCGAGTCTTCGCGAGAAATGAAAAACAAATTGCCCAAGATAGGGCAAGAGAAAGAGCGCATCAAGCTGAGTCACCGCGCAGCAACGAAAAAAGGGGCAAACAGAACTCTGTATGGTCCAGGTTGCAACCAACCAGTTTTTCTTCCGCAGAAAAGCAGGCGCAACCAAGCTCACCCCAGCCCCAAAAAGACGTTCGTAATCGCGGGGAGGGTGACAAGAGGGAAGGCGGCAGAGATCCTAACAGACCTCTGCCAAGAATATGGACTCCCCTCACTAAAACGCCTTCACAGGTGTTAAGCACTGAAAATGTCCAATTCAAAAGCCCCAAGCCACTACACTACAAGGGACCATCAGACAGTGGCAAGTACTGTGAGTTTCACAAGTCCACAGGACACAACACTGATGCATGCCACCACTTGAAGGATGCAATTGAAAAAGATGTGAAATCAGGCAAGCTGGCTCACCTGGTGAAAAACTCAAGACCAGAAAATGAACAATCAGGAGCCTCAGCCAGCAAAAAGTACAAAAGAATCTGTGTAGCCGAGGGAGGAAGGCAAGGGCAAATATCAAGAAAGAGAAGCGCGCAAATCCAAGGAGATTGGCGCGAGCAACAAGTCATCTTCCCAAGAATTAGGGGAGGCCCTTCCATCAGCAGTCCTCTTGTCATCACTACACACATTGCTCATTATGAAGTGTCAAAAGTCCTGGTGGACACTGGCAGCGAATCAGACATCATGTATGAGCAATGTTTCAGGAAACTGGATCCGGCAGATCAAGCAAGGCTTGAAATTGTGAATGCACCAATCTCTGGTGTTTCGAATGAAATCATTCATCCCCTAGGTCAAATACAATTTGAACTAACCATGGGGGATGAAAAACACAAGCGAGCCGAAGTTGTCAACTTCTTGGTTTTGCCCACCACTTCATGCCACAATATGATCTTGGGTAGGGGAACGATTGCCCAATTCAACGCCATACCGTCGCCAGCGCACGGCGCGTTAGGGTTCCCAACACCAACAGGTATAACTTTTGTATACCGAGATCATTTGTGTGCAGTGACAAGTACTTCGCGGGAAGGGAGAATGAAACTTCCAATGGCAGACAACGCGCCAGAGGAATGGATTCTCAACCAAAAATTCCCGGAGCAAACAATTACAATTGGCGCTACGATATCAGACGACACGAGGGTGAGAATGAAAAGATTGCTCACAGCATATATGTCGGTCTTCGCGTGGCAACACTCTGATATGAATGGGGTTCCGCGAGACCTGGCACAACATTCTCTCAACACGTTCAAGTCTGTAGAGCCAATTGCTCAAAAAAAGAGAGTCATGGGGGAAGAGAAAGCGAGGGCCATGAATGAGCAGGTTGAGGATCTACTGCGCGCAAACATCATCCGCCCGATACGATACCAGACGTGGGTAGCCAATCCTGTGATGGTAAAGAAAAGTAACGGGTCGTGGAGGATGTGCATTGACTTCAAGGACCTCAACAAAGCGTGCCCAAAAGATTGTTACCCCCTCCCAAACATCGACGCAAAGGTGGACTCCGTGGCGCCATTCAAGCTCAAATGTTTCCTGGATGCCTACAAGGGCTATCACCAGATTCAAATAGCACCACAAGATGAGGACAAGACCGCCTTCAGAACCGACAAGGGTGTTTTTTGTTACACAAAAATGCCCTTTGGTTTGAAGAATGCGGGCGCCACCTACCAAAGACTTATGGATGCCGTTTTCAACGAGCAAATTGGAAGAAACCTAGAAGTCTATGTGGATGATTTGGTGATCAAAAGCAGGGAGGAAAAACAGATGCTCAAAGACATCGAGGAAACCCTTGGGCGACTAAAGGAAGTTAACATGAAGCTCAATCCGAGCAAATGCACTTTCGGCGTACAAGAGGGAAAATTTCTAGGTGTAATGGTCACCAAGGATGGTTTCAAGGTGAACCCAGAAAAGGTGGAGGCCATCCTTGACATGCCTTCGCCATCCACCATGAAAGAAGTTCAGAAGCTGAATGGTAGATTGGTATCAATCAACAGGTTCCTAGCGAACCATGCAAGCAAATCTACCCCATTTGTCAATACATTGAGAAACTGCTTAAAGAAGAGCCAGTTCAAATGGACTCCTGAGGCCGAGCAAGCTTTCAGTGAGATAAAAGAATGTTTGATAAATTTGCCCGCGCTTACAGCTCCACTTCCTGGTGAAATTTTGACGTTGTACCTATCAGCAGGAGAGCGCGCCATCGGCGCAGTATTGTTGGTGGATCGCAAGGGAATCCAAACGCCAATATACTATGTGAGTCGGGTGCTGACAGATCCTGAGACGCGCTACTCCATCATGGAAAAGTTAGTTTTGTCACTAACACACGCGTCACGCAAGCTTCATAGTTATTTCAATGGTCATCCCATTGAAGTTCTGACTGGTTACAACATCCAGCAAGTCTTGCGGCGCCCGCGCTCTCAGGAAGGCTGACAAAATGGGCGCTGGAATTAGGCGAGCACACGATCGCCTATAAGCCCCGTCCAGCAATAAAGGGACAAGTCTTAGCTGATTTCATCGCGGAAATTCCAGAAGGAAAAATTGAAGAGGCTAAGCGCGAGGTAGACCCTCCGCGAGCCAATGATGAAGAAAATGTTTGGAGATTGTTCACTGACGGAGCTTCAAACAATGAGGGGTCCGGCGCAGGCCTTAAACTGGTGGATCCCGAGAATCATGAAGATACTTACGCCATCAGGTTGGACTTCAAGAGCACCAACAATGAGGCTGAGTATGAAGCCCTGCTAGCTGGCCTGCGCATCGCGCACAAATTCGGAGTTAAAAAGCTAGAGGCCCATGTTGATTCATACTTGGTAGCAGCACAGGTCAATGGCCTTTATGATGCCAAGGAGAACACCATGCCTCTATATCTAGCGCAGGCGAAAAAGCTCATCGAGCAGTTTGACTGCTTCAAAATCATTCATATTCCGCGCAGTGAAAACAAATCTGCAGACGCGCTGAGTAAGATGGCATCAACCAGTTTCGATCACTTTGGCAAAGATGTCAGGGTAGAAGTAATGAGCAACCCGTCGGTGGTAGCGAAGTCTGTCCTTGTAACTCATACAACTCCTTCATCATGGATAACTCCAATAATGGAATTCTTGAAGGAGGGAAAGGTACCGGACAATCGCGCACAGGCGAGGAAGATAAGACACAAGTCGCAGAACTATGAACTCCTTGATGGCACATTATATCGACGCTCTTATCTAGGGCCGCTCATGAAATGCCTAGATGCTGAGGAAGCAACCTATGTGATCAGAGAGATACACGAAGGAATCTGTGGAATACATGCTGGCCCGCGCATGGTGGTTGCCAAGGCAATGAGCGCAGGTTACTATTGGCCAGGCATGTACTTGGACGCTCTAAATAAGATCCAAAAATGCAAAGCATGTCAGAGCTATGCGCCAAACACCATGCGGCCAAAGAACAACTTGATTCCAGTGACCTCCGCATGGCCTTTCCACAAATGGGCAATCGACATTGTGGGTCCCCTTCCGCAAGCGCAAGGGCGAGTTAAATTTTTGGTAGTGGCAGTAGACTATTTCACAAAATGGGTTGAAGCCAAGCCACTAGCAAAAATCACAGCCGAAGCGATGAAGCAGTTTATCTGGAGCCACATCATATGCCGTTTTGGCTTGCCCATGGAAATTGTGAGCGATAATGGCAAGCAATTCACTGACAAGAAGATATCCAGCTGGCTCAAGGAATTGCGCATCAACCAAATTTTCACTTCAGTTTATCACCCTCAGGGGAATGGACAAGTGGAACGCGCGAACCAAAGCTTGTTAAATGGGCTGAAGAAAAGGTTGGAGGGAGAATCCCATTCTTGGGTCGAAGAGCTACCTAATGTCCTGTGGGCACACAGGACATTAAGCAAAACCAGCAATGGCGAATCCCCGTTCAGCCTAACCTATGGAACGGAGGCAATGATTCCAGCAGAAATTGGATGCCCATCCCATAGAGTGATCATGATGAACAAGATTGATAACGAGCGCGAAAGAAGGTTGGATCTCAACTTACTTGAAGGGCGCAGAGAGGTGGCTATCATCAGTGAAGCCAAGTACAAGAAAAAACTGGAAAAATATTACAATCAGCGCGTGAAAGAATGCCACTTCAAGAAAAATGATTTTGTCCTTCGAAACAATGAAGCTAGCCGCGCGATATCCCCGGGAAAAATGTCCCCCAATTGGGAGGGACCTTATCAAGTCTTGGAAGAATTGGGAAAAGGCGCATACGCCTTAAAAGATTTGAATGGAAAGAAGATCCCGCGCACATGGAACGCGGCACAGCTTCGAAAATGTTTCATGTAAAAATTGTCAAGTTTGTAATCAAGGCTTTCTAAGCCATTATGAATAATGATACGCGCTATCTTCTCTTAATGTGGATTCTATTACCTTTTGCATACATGTTTCACACTTCCCTTTATTAATTTTGAGCAATATGACAACATTGTATTGACATCAAAACGAAATAAAACGAAGTAAAACATACATGCGCGAGCTTCAAGCTCAAACGCGTTAATGAGTCTTAACTCTAAAACGTCAGGGCCTTAGCCCAATAATATGAGCCTTAGCTCAGGGCCTTAGCCCAATAATGTGAGCCTTAGCTCAAATCACTCACAACATCCATCCTACATGCTGCGCAGCCTGACCATAAAAATACCTAAACACAACTAAGGCAAAGCAAATGCCAAAACATAGTTGTTAAGGTCTCAGGTCGGGGTCGCGCATGAAATTGTAGTGGATATCTGAGTAACACATTGACACGTAAAGGCTAAAAAACTCATAATTCCATATAATGAATGCGCGATAACGTCGCGCAAAAGAGGAATAATGAAAACGCCAAGGCACGTGTCAACATAATCAAGATATGGCAAAATCACTTACAATATGACAAGGATTAAGTATAATAATTTCCTTATAACCTTGTTCTTATTTCAACGTGCAAGCATATCTTATTTTCAACAAGCAAACATGCGATATAAAAAGATGAACAGGGAATGCGCAAGATGCAAAGAAGGGAAAAACAAAATTTCATTCCAAAGCATTGAAATTTACAAGTTTACAAGATGATGAGATACAAACTACAATTAAAAATAAAAAACATGAAGGGCTTCTCAAGTCTCCACGTCGACGTCAGCCTCTTCATAATCCTCATCACCGCCCTCAGCATCTGGCGCAGCCTGCTCCTCGTCATCTCCAAACTGACCATAGTCAAGTTGTTCATCCTGAATGGAGTCTTCTAGCACAACAGTGTCAGGAGCGGATCCTTTGGCCACGCCAGAGCCGCTAGCAGGAGCAGCATTCCCCGCGCCATCATCGCCGCCACCAGCCCCTTCGCACTCGTCAAGTAATTTCTTTAGCGCGCCGAGGTCGGGCTGGTCAGCAAGCGCGGATATCTGCAAATCATATGGAAAAATATAAGTACAAAAAAGACTTGGAAAATAAGTCAGGGTAATATCATTAAGGATAAAATACCTGCCCAAGGATGGGAATAGGAGTATTCAAATACTTCTCCCCCATCGCGGCCATGTCCGCGCAGGCAACGTCGCTCTGATAAGGGTAGTCGGATGGGTTCTTCTTCAGCATCCCATATTCATAGCCATCCTTGAACCCTTCAGCTCGACCCACCAGGCGCGCGGCAGCGTTGCAATCCATCACAAGGGCCTGAAACTCGTCTGAGTATTTCATCGCGTAAGCGCAACGAGTCATGCCCTGTGAGACTAGCCATTGGCGATCCTGCGCGAGGGAAGCAACAGACGTCTCAAGAGAGGGAATCTGAGAGTTTAACAACTCAACAGTTTCCTTAGTTTGTTTCAGCTCCTCTTTGTCAGACGCTGCTGCCGCCAGGGCTTCTTCTTTTTCCGCTCGCGCAAGGTCAAGTGCTTCCTGGCTAGACGCTGCCGTCGCCAGGGCTTCATCTTTTTCGGCCTGCGCGGCCGCCAGCTCCTTCTTCAGGCGGGCAACCTCACTCTCCAGTGATGATTTGTCAGTTATAGACTGGACAAGAGCTTGGTCACGCGCCTCCGCGTCCAGCTCCAAGTCGCGCACTCTACGCGCGTACTTGGCAGCGTCCGCCTGGCCGCCTGTAGCTTCTCCCTCGCAGCCTGTAGCTCATGACCGCGCTTCACGAAGGCGGTGTTAGCACTTGCTCTGTTCTCACTGAGCTCTGCTTGGAGCTTCTCAGCTCTCTCTCGAGCATCAGAAAGATGCCAAGCAGACACTTTAGCCTCTTGTTTGGCTTCCGCAAGAGCATCACGTACCTTTATGTAATCATAGCGAAGCTCTTGGGAGGCAGCAAAGAAAGCCGACCCAGCAAACAGATGATCGTTGAGCAAGTCATCGCGAGCGCGGCCCTCCTGAAACCTCCTTTCAGCTGGAGGCACAGAATGAGCCCAGAATTCCGCACACACACCCATGGACTGAAATGTGCTGTCTTCAGTAATATTCCATCTCGGGCGGTAAATGTGATCGGCTTCCTGCAAACACAAAGTAATGATCAAAGTCATCAAAACATTAATATGGAAGTCCGCACAGCGGAGCAAAAAAGAACCTATACCTGCGGGGATGAAGCAGAAAAGTCAGCGCCAGCTCCACGAGAAGGCTGCGCCGGAAAATCTCGTGGCGCTGAAGGGCTGGCGCGGCCACCGTCGGAGTCCTCAACTTCAAACTCCTCAACCTCCTCTGAAACAGGCCTTTTCTCCTGCGACCTAGAAACAAAATCAGTCTCGCGAGGAGGGCTGTGCGCAGGAGGAGGTGAGGGAGGTCTCGACGCCGCCAGGTCGGCGCGTAAAACGGCCTCCTGCTCCTTAGTAATCCCGATGAGGGGAGATTCAGTGCTTGCAGGAGCAGGAGCAGAACCAACGGCGCTGGCACCGGCGCCAGGAGTGCCGCCAACAGCTTGTGCGCCAGCAATGACTCCTATGAAAAAATCAATAAAAAGAAATGGTTCATGACTTGATCTAAAACAAAAAAGTCAGAAAATAAAAGCGCAATACATACCTTGGCGCAACTCCGTTCGCGAGGCAAACATCGCCGTGAAGTCCATTCTCCCCTTTTTTGAGGGTAAAACAGGGGACTTCGAAGCGACCTCCGGCGCAGGCTCGGCACCTTGTTGCGCTTGAGGCTGGTCCACCAAGGTCGCCGGCTCTACAAACATTTAAGTGAGCAAGGATTCATTAGTAATTCTATCAGAATCGCGCTAATAGAACCATAAAGGATAAGCAAAGTATACCTGTCGGAGAGGAAACGGCAGGCGCAACGCCGCTTCCCTTTTCCGCCGCGCGAAGGGAGGAGGTAGTGGCACCAAACCTCAAGTGGACAGGAGGTCTGGCCACTTTTTGAGGCATGGAAGACAAGGAAAACTTGGTGGTAAACACCTCGGTTTTCTCAGGTCCCTTCGCCTGAGTAGGAAGATCCTGAACAACAGGGGCATCATCTTTCTTCTGTTTCTTGCTGGCCCCTGCGCCAGTTTTCCCCTTAGCTTTACGCTTTAGTTGGGGCGCCTCCTCTTCCTCCTCCTCTTCCGCGAGATCCAGCTCGTAGTTTTCGAGCGCATCTACAATACATGCAACATAAGTGTTAGCCAAATTTGGTATTATAAAGGCAAATGCATAAGTACAAAGGCTTACCAGGCGCATCGCTGTCAAAAAGAAATCCCAGATCAACAGGGATGAACATGTCATCGAAGCGATCGGGGAAGCCAACCTCCCCAGCGCCCAGCGCGACGGAGTCACCCTCCATGTGCTCATCATAGGCGGCATGGACATACTCCTTGCTGACTGCACAAAACAAGTCAAATGATATCAGAAAAACGATTTATGTTCGCGCAGAAGTAATACAATGAGTTTAACTTACGCAAGCCGTCAACTTGGATAACGGGCTCAGTCGCGCTGTCAGCCCACCTCCTGCTCATACCGACCCCCACCAGCACCTCCTCACAAATTTTCTTGGCGGGGGATGGTTCGGCGGTCAACTTTTTAACCCAGGCGCCAGTTGGGTTCTTGAAGACACCCACATCCGCAGGCGCAGAAGAGATCGCGCGCATGGTCATGCGGATGGGGATCACACCAGCCCTGATATAAAAAAACCTCTCATACCAGTCATGAAGGCTCTTGAATGAAACAGTGCAGCACTTGACCTTCTGACTGCGAGGAATAAATGAGAACCAAGAATCTTGGATCTTGGGCTTGTAAAAAAATTGAAAGCGACGAGGGGTGGGCTCCTCGCCCTGAGATTTGCACATGAACTCAAAATGAGTCATGCGCACAAGTCCAAACGGATGGACTTGGGATATATGAATCCCATAGAACCTAAGCAGCGCACCCACAAACCTTGTCATCGGGAGACGAAGGTTGCAATGGGTGAAAAAATGGCAGTAAAGGGATATATAGCCGGTAGGCGGGTCCGCCGCCGTTTGCCCGGCCCCAGGCAACATGCAGCCAAACTCAGGGAGAAAACCCTGAGAGGCGATAAGGCTGTCAAAATCAGCCTGCCTCAGTTTGCAGGGGATCTCATCCCACTTCTTCACTGCTTTGGTCCTCCCTACCTCCTCCGATGAGGCCTCAGCAGCCCTCTTCCCCTTGCCGGTCTTCTTCAATGTAGACATCACTAACGATTTCACACGGCAATGGATGGGGGAGATTGTGTTGTCTAAGCTATCAGACATACAACGGTGACAACGAACAAAGGATGCTTCTGAAGAACAGATATCTGGAAGCAGAACAAAGGTAATCGGAATACAAGGAAACAAAGGAAAGCTTTGAATAAAACAGCAAAGAAGATGAAGAATAAAAACTCTAAGGACTTGCTTTTATAGGCCCAGGAGAGAGAAAATTTGGTATTGATCGGACTACACGCGCCCCCACTCGCAGGTGTTCACCAACGCGAGCGCGACACGTGTCCCTGAAACTGTGTGAGGGGACACGAAAAGAAACGATACAGCTGCTGCTAGAGTTCACGCGCCACCACTCGCAGGAACGGACCAATGCGAGCGCGACACGTGTCCCTGACACTATGTGAGGGGACACGAAAGGCAACTGTAGCACCTCGAGCACACGAAAGGTCTGACACGTCTCCATCACTGACGCATGTCAGCAACAACCAACCACGTACAGGGACGATTCGTTTTCAACAAAAAGGATAGAATTTCGCGCAGCTATGAATAATAAGAAGAAAAAGACAAACCCCTACTAAAAGAGCTAACTATTTAGTCTAATATCTATCTTACCTCGCTCGCGCGAGACAAGACACACATTAGACTGGGGGGGCTTGAAGAGGTATGTACCCGCCTCAACACCGAGCGAGGCGGGTCAACCCACAAGATATAGACAAGAGGCTTGAAATCAAGACATTATGAAGGCACAAAGCTAAAACCTATGCGCATGGCGCATATCACATATGCTCACGCATATCACATATGCTCATGCATCACATGCTCAGGCATCACATGCTCAGGCATGACATGCTCAGGCATCACATATGCTCAGGCACCACAGATGCTCAAGCATCACACATGCTCAGGCATCACACATGCTCAGGCATCACATATGCTCACGCATCACATATGCTCACGCACATCACATGCTCACGCATATCACATCTGCGCGTGGCGCATCCGTGCGTGGCGCATATCACATGCTTGTGCATCACATCTGCGCATGAAACATCTGCGCGTGAGAATAAAGAGAAGACCTCGTGCATCCTCAGGATAGGCGCATATCACACATGCACATAATCAACCTCGTCCTTATCCAAATCAGGATTAGGGCAACCTTGATTGTGCACGTCAGACAACCTTCCAGAAGGTATCTTTTTAAGGAATAAGAATATGCTGATGTTGACAGCTGCCAAATGAAAGGTGGACAACTCAGCATAACCCATGTGCTACCACGTGATTATAACCAATGAAAAAGCACCAGGTGTCCCCAAGGACACGTGGCGCAAATCAATTGGAAGAGGCCAACAAAACCCTAATTGGGTCTTAGCCCAATCAGTGGAAACCCTAGCACTATAAATACAGCATCAACTCCACAAGGAGAGATACACAATCATATCCAATCACATCCAATTACAGAGTATTCAGCTGTTAAGCAATACACTCCATTTTCCTTACTCTCACATTATTATCTTCTCCTACAAGCACTTATTCTCACACCGGAGGGTTACCCCAAAGAGGACCCCTCTGTCCCTTTCTGAGGGGTAAGTTGACGGTGCTGTTCATTTTGTAGGTGGAAGAACACAGCTCCAAGAGAACCATCGGTGAAATAGCATAATCACACCCGAGGAAAGTAGATCGTCTACCAGTGAGTCGATCCACGTCTCTTCAGCTGAGCAACATATGGAGCTTCGATTATGAGTGGAAAAGTTAGGAACGGCGCTATTATGGTTACATTTATAGAAATAGAATTTTAGTGGGCAAAGGAGATATTTGGAAGAGATGGCGCCTGAATGAATTTTTGGAGGGTTTTAATTTTGGGATTTATTTTTGTACATGAATTGACAAAATAAACAATTATTCATTTGACTAGATTAGGAACATACCTCCCATGAATAAAGATAAGACTCATGTTATTTTTAATTATAAAATCATTATTCTTAATGGCCTATTATTTGCTCTTTTTTCTTTAAAAAAATTCTTAATCGTGTATGATATGCTCTTTTTGTTTAAAAAATTACTTAAGATGTTTAATATGCCAAATATAAACATGTTGATTATGTGCTTCTTGGCAGTTTAAACTAGGGATGAGCAAAATCGGTACCGGTACCGGTACCGAATCGGTACCAAGGTTTTGAATTTTCAGGACCGGCATGGTACCGGTACGGTACGGTACCGGTATTTCCCGAATTTTACCTTAAATACCGGTACCGAACCGAACGTTTCGGTACCGGTACCAGTACAACATTTTGTGATTTTCGGGATCGTGATTTTCAGTACCGGTACGGTACCGAGATCATCCCTATCTTAAACCATTGTTCAACTCTCTTAATATATGATTTGGTCTAAAATATACATATTATTATATAAATATTTCCCACTTTTAGATACCTTTGAGCCAAGTTTTTGTAGAATATTATTATTATTTGGTTCGTATGTGAGTTTAAGAGTTTCTAAAGACTATGAGCTAAAATAGAGCACTTTTACTAAACTTGAAACCGACGAATGAAAAGTCGAGATATATTATACTAATTATTATTATTATAGTTATATATAGTATTTTAAAAAAAGAAAATAAAAAAATGATAATAAACAAAGTAAAAACGAACGTAACTTATCATATATAATAATAATAATGTTTTGCATCATATTAATGTTGTGAGTTTTCAACATAGGACGTCGTTTAAAGTTCACAAAAATGTAGATGGGTCTCACTATATTTGATGGAAAGCATTGTGAGAATTGGAGGCCCAGTGAGAAAGAATTGAAGTGAAAGTCGGTGGCTTGAGAAACATGTTAGGATCCACGTGAATTTAGTTTGGGTTTTGTCCGGTAAGATCCGCAAGAAGAAAGATTAGAATATAGTTGGAGAAAGCATCGGCTGTTTACAAGAGCACAACACCGCAATTAACATTATTAATTATTTTAGGAGGTCATGTGGGATTGAGGAACTGCCACTACAAGAAAACTTATTATTCTTTCTTTTATTTCGGTGGCGACAAAAGTCAAAAGCGGTCACATTTATATGTTAATTGGGCAGCAAGTAAAAAAAATAAAGAAAGAAGAAAAAAACGTTTTGAACGGCCCAAGAAATGAGCCCAAAAAGAATTATATATATAGATAGGTTTTGTTAACAGTGGGGAAATTTGTGGTGGATTCCTTCGACGAGCAATTTCAACCGCAAGCCAAATTTCTTGGTTGATATTTTCGGTGGAGCTAAGAGAAAAAGGAGATAACCACAATGAAGCAAATTTTGTGTCCGGGTTCACACCTACCCAACCAAACACGGTTCTTTTGGTTTAACTTTATTATCTTTATTATAAACTTGGGTGTTGAACTTATTTATTATTTGTTTGTTTTTATGAACATGATTATTGGCTAAACAGTTTTTAGTTACCTAGGCTTTGAATGACTATTTTTTGAGTCTTGGATTGCTTGTCGGTTTTATTGGTTATTGGTGTTAGACTAATATTATTGTAACCAACTTTTTGATGTTTAATAAGATGAACATGCATGCTTATTTTTAATTTACTTTTATTCAATAGTTCCATACGTGTCTTTGTGAATGTCTTTCATGTGTAGACGCATATTAGGTTACATACTATATGTTCGTAACTAGTTTATGGTTTATAGTCGACATAATCCATAGGAACTATTGTTTGAGGGTTTAGAGAAATTAAGTGTTCTACCTATCTTGAGACTGAGAGGTAATAGATAGTTGGGGTTGTCTTGGTCATTAGGTGGTTTGGGTATAGATTGCACGAGAGTGAATTTTCCCCTTATTGTCTTTTGATTTTTGCTTTCCTAAGTCTTTTTGAGCATCTTTGGGTTACTCCTTACGTCCCTTACACTCCCGGATGTATTGTGATTAGTGAGATTGAGAGGTGATCTAGTCATTAGAGTACTTTAATATTGTTGGAGAAACTGAGAGGTAATCCAACCAAACCGTTTGCGTCATACGTCCCTTAGGTATTCCTTTTAGGTGACACCCAGAGAATGATCAGGGATCCACTAGAATGTCTAGGGCGTCGTATTTTTAGATCCCGATTCCATCACAGTTTCCATAGCCGTTAAACGTCCAAGATTCACAAATAGGATTTCACTAGGTAACGCCTTTCTCATTAGTGTTTTCGTCTAAGTCTTAGAATTTTAAGTTTAATTATTAGTTTAAATTAGTCTAAGTAATAATTAGTTTTATAATAAAATAAATAAAAATTCAAAAATAATTAGTTTAAGTGTCAGTTTTAGCTTAGTTATTTTTTTTAGTTCATAGTTTATAAATAAAAAAACACAAAAATAATTTAAATCTATTTAATTAAGTTAATTAGTCAGTGTCTTGTTTAGGTGTCGCTAGTGTCCTTTGGGTTCGATATCCGGACTTCATTAGGCTTTACTACAGTTGATAGGTACACTTGCCTGTCTAGTGGTCTAGCATTAAGATAGTCTAGATTTATAAATTTAAAACTAGAGTGTCTAGGTTATGTTAAGTTTTTATAGACCGTTTTCAGCATATCAAGTTTTTGGCGCCGTTGTCGGGGACACTTAGGCGATAGTGTAGTTAGCTTTGATTGAACTTAATTGATTAAGTGGTCTTATTTGTATTTGTGTGTCTTAGTTTGTTTTTAGTCAGTCCATGTTATAGATTTAACGTGTCTAGTCGTCTTTAGGATAATTTTGTTTCTGTTTTATTTAATCGAGTCTAGTTAATATGTTTAATAGATCGAGTCAGTTTAGGAGTATTTTATATTAAAAAAATGTTGGAAAGAGCTGAAGAAGAGGAACGTGAAAGAGTTCGGAAACTAGAGGCACTGGAAGCTAGGCTTGATAAGTTGATCGAAATATATAGGCTCCATAAATTAGAACTAGAAGCTAGGTAAGAGGAGTTAAGTGCTAGATATCAAATTGAGAGTCTTTCTTACAAAGAGCAGCAAACCGTTTATGAAGATGATGAGGTTGTGTGTGAGGATATCACTTTGGAACCAGAGACAATAATGGACGAGCCAGTCCCACCTCTGGTTCAGCAAGAAGTTACATCTACCGATCAGTATCCCATGTTTAGTAGCTATGAAGCAGAACCAGCAGATGATGACTTCTGGAGTGATGATGATGAGGGCGTGATAGAGGAGACGGAGTTGAAACCGGTGGATTACACAGATCTAAGTGAAGATTCTGTTGAGGAGCCACTTAACCAGATGAAAGATGACGAAGAGCAGGAGCATGCACCATATTGGGAGGATGAGTTTGGTGATGAATTGGTGGGTTTACCAGTTTATGAAGAAGATAGAGAATTTGACCCTGTTGGCGATCTTATATACTTAGAAACACTAATCATGGGGAAGCCAGCAATGGAGATCAAGCGTGCACCAAACGGAAAAGAAGAGGAAGTGGCAAATGAAGAGGATCAGAATACGATGGTAGTTGAGTCGCCACATCATATGAAGTTTAGCAGGTTTGTGAAGGAACTAGATAGTGGATCGCCACCGAAGTTGAAAACGCCAGCGCGAAAATGATTGAATTAACATATTTTGAGGGTTCAAAGATGGTACATTAAGAGTTATGGGAGAAAACTTAAATGCAAGATAAACCATTTTCCTCATTATATGCCACGTATTAGGTTTGGTCCGGGTAAGTTTAAGTATTTGTGGTTCGACCCGTTTGAGTGTTTTAAATTACTTGTTAGTTTCACTATGTGTTATTTGATTAAAAATGTTGGGCGGGTGGAACTAAACGGGTTAGACCGGGATTGGAAAAAAGAAAAGCCTTCTGATTGAGGTTTCGGGAGCGAGTCCGGCTGAAGACTTTTCTGTAAACTTAGCGCTTTCCGTGAGGCAACCCGGTAGTTTGTTTTTATTTTATTTATTTTTATTTTTATTTTTTTGGGGTTTCTTGCTTTCTTATGCTGCTTGCTTCTTGGTTTGCTTTCAAGTTGCTGCTCTAGGGATGTTATTGGATGATTGATGCTACATGGTTCAGTTCAAGTGTGGGGATGCCGCTGCCGCTTATTTATGGATTGCTACTTTCGTTCGTGAGAGACGATACTATTGACATTTGCTTTTGTTAACGTTCGAATTGGAGGGCACGGGACACGACTCGTGAGGCAATATTGTCATATTTACCAGGGAAGTCTGTTCCATTTTCTTTATTTTTTTTATTTATTGATTTTATTTCTGCTTTATTTTTGTCTTTTTCCTTTCTCACATTGAGGACAATGTGAAATTTAAGTGTGTGGATGGAAAACTGACGTTTTTAGGTAGTATAAAAAATTTTTTTAAAAAAGAAGGAAAAAAAAAGATTTATATAAAATAAAAAAATTAAAAGTAAAAAAACAAAAAAAAACGTCCCTTGAATTAAAGTTTTGCAACAAAATGGAAAATGATAGAAAAATTGGGGATTGGCTTTTAATACTACTAATACATACGAGATAAAAAAAAATAGAGAGCGCACTTAATTTGGGATGTGTTGGTAGGCCCAACTAGCTTTGAAAGGTTTCCCCTGATTATTATTATTAATATACCTAATAGTCATAAACCTTATGGGTTCTCATCTTGAGGGGGGATAGTGAAGCTGAAAATTCGATAAGGCATAGCGAGTATTACCGTAATTTGACTACCTTGAGGTGGTGAGAATTACATGCACTTAAAATTAGCACACCACTTTATTTTATGAAAGTAAATAATGAGTGGTGGCGCCCCGCCATGTCCAAATTTTATACGAGCTTAGAAAATAGTTATATATTTAAGTAAAAGATACCTAAGAGCACAAAGTTTTGTTGCACGAACATCAAAGATGTGCAAATATTTTGAAAGTAAAGTGAATGAAAAAGTTATGCAAATATCAAAGAAGCATTCAGACACAAAAAAAAAACATCCAAAAATAGAAAAAGATGCCAAAAGGCACATACTAGACGGGACCGAGAGCTTACATGTTACCAATGGGGATGGTGACTCTGAGGATACACTATTGGGGTTCGACGTTTTTAGTCAATATATATCTTTTAGGAAATACTAAGGATGGAGGTCTGGGATCGTCATATACTCAGTTGTAGCTCGGGTGAAACAATGCTGGGCCGAAATCCGCTAATATAGTTTTAAGTTTAGGTATTGCTCGTACGACCTCACTTGACCTTTCATCCATCTAAATTCCACCTAAGTGCATTTTCTTCTTACCATTAAAGAGTTTTTAGCTTACGGTGATAGGTTGAACCAGTCTATTTCAACCCGGTTTTAATTGTTTTGATTATGCTTGAGATGGGGGTAAGCAGATCTGTAACTCCTTAGGTGTGAGACCCATAGGTTTATTGATATCACTTGGACTTAATCGCTAAATATGATGGGGGGCTTGATAAGTTGGTCGCTGGGTTTAAGTGGACAACAATATCGGCAATCGCGGTTTTTGCGTTTATCTATTATTAATTAAAGTAACCTAAATGTTTTGAAAATCAGCTTCCGATTATGATTCCATTGCAAATAGCTTTTTCAGGGACGAAAAAGATTTAAGTGTGTGGATATTTGATTTGGTCTAAAATATACATATTATTATATAAATATTTCCCACTTTTAGATACCTTTGAGCCAAGTTTTTGTAGAATATTATTATTATTTGGTTCGTATGTGAGTTTAAGAGTTTCTAGAGACTATGAGCTAAAATAAAGCACTTTTACTAAACTTGAAACCGACGAATAAAAAGTTGAGATATATTATACTAACTATTATTATTATAGTTATATATAGTATTTTAAAAAAAGAAAATAAAAAAATAATAATAAACAAAGTAAAAACAAACGTAACTTATCATATATAATAATAATAATAATAATAATAATAATAATAATAATGTTTTGCATCATATTAATGTTGCGAGTTTTCAACATACGACAACGTTTAAAGTCCACAAAAATGTAGATGGGCCCCGCTATATTAGATGGAAAGCATTGTGAGACTTGGAGGCCTAGTGAGAAAGAATTGAAGTGGAAGTCGGTGGCTTGAGAAACATGTTAGGATCCACGTGAATATGTTTTGGGTTTTGTCTAATAATAAGATCCGTAAGAAGCAAGATTAGAGAATATAGTTGGAGAAAGCATCGGCTGTTTACAAGAGCACAACACCACAATTAACATTATTATTATTTTAGGAGGTCATGTGGGATTGAGAAACTGCCACTACAAGAAAACTTATTATTCTTTCTTTCTTTTATTTCAGTGGAGACAAAAGTCAAAAGCGGTCACATTTATATGTTAAGTGGGCAGCAAGTAAAAAAAATAAGGAAAGAGGAAAAAAAAACGTTTTGAACGGCCCAAGAAAGTGAGCCCAAAAAGAATTATATATATAGACAGATTTTGTTAACAGTCGGGGAATTTGTGGTGGATTCCTTCGACGAGCAATTTCAACCGCAAGCCAAATTTCTTGGTTGATATTTTTCGGTGGAGCTAAGAGAAAAAGGAGATAACCACAATGAAGCAAATTTTGTGTCCGGGTTCACACCTACCCATCCAAACACGGTTCTTTTG
>NW_027501700.1:0-78450 GCF_021521415.1 Bidens hawaiensis
GCAAGTATTAAACGAAGCTCACAAGAAGCGGTATTCCGTACATCCTGGCGCAGACAAGATGTACCAAGATGTTAAAGCGCTGTATTGGTGGCCCAATCTTAAAGGCGCCATCGCGACGTATGTCAGTAAGTGCCTGACGTGTTCGAAGGTAAAGGCTGAATACCAGAAACCATCAGGGTTGCTTCAGCAGCCAGAAATTCCCATGTGGAAGTGGGAACAAATCTCTATGGACTTCATCACCAAACTGCCAAGGACACCTGGGGGTTATGACACGATCTGGGTTATTGTGGATCGACTAACTAAGTCAGCGCACTTCCTGCCGATCAAGGAAACCGATAAGATGGAAAAGTTAGCCCGATTGTATATTCGAGAAGTAGTTTCAAAACATGGAGTCCCAGTATCCATCATTTCTGATAAAGATAGTCGGTTCACCTCAAGGTTTTGGAGATCGTTACAAGGGGCTTTAGGTACTCGTCTGGACATGAGCACGGCTTATCATCCCCAAACGGATGGACAAAGCGAGCGAACAATCCAGACATTGGAAGATATGTTGCGCGCTGTGCGCAATCGATTTCGGGGGAAGCTGGGATACTCATCTCCCATTGGTTGAATTTTCTTACAACAACAGTTATCACACAAGCCTCAAGGCTGCGCCGTTTGAAGCTTTGTATGGGCGCAAGTGTAGATCCCCACTGTGCTGGGCTGAAGTGGGTGACAAGCAAATGACTGGTCCAGAATTGATCCAAGAAACAACAGACAAGATTTTTCAGATACGGGATCGCCTTAAGACAGCGCGCGACAGACAAAAGAGCTACGCAGATGTGCGAAGGAAACCGTTGGAGTTTCAAGTAGGGGATAGAGTACTTTTGAAAGTCTCTCCATGGAAAGGAGTCCCCCGTTTCGGCAAGCGAGGAAAGTTGAATCCGCGCTACATTGGACCATTTGAGATCCTGGAAAGGATCGGTCCGGTTGCTTATAAACTCTGTCTACCCGCCGAACTCAGTGGAGTTCATGATACCTTCCATGTGTCCAACTCAAGAAGTGCTTATCCGACGAAACGTTAATTTTACCGTTGGACGAGATTCACATCGACAAACAACTGCACTTCGTAGAAGAACTATAGCAGTAACCGATTGGAAAGAACAAAAGTTACGCAGAAGCAGAATCAAGTTAGTAAAGGTTCAATGGAACTCAAGGCGTGGGCCTGAATTCACTTGGGAAAGAGAAGATCAAATACGCAAGAAATACCCACACCTCTTCAGAACATGGCTTCTGCCAGCGACGTCTCCTAAATTTCGGGACGAAATTCTCTTAACAGGGGGAAAATGTGACACCCGGTAATTTCCCAACCCTATAAACTAAGTAATCAACCTAATAATTAGGTGATTGTGAATATTATACGCGCTAAATTAGAATCAGCGGCGGGCATGTGTTATGTGCGCCCTGCGGAGCGCGCTATGTTAGAATCAGCGCGGGCATGTGTTATGTGCGCCCTGCGCGAGCGCGCTATGTTAGAATCAGCGCGGGCATGTGTTATGTGCGCCCTGCGCTGAGCGCGCTATGTTAGAATCAGCGCGGGCATGTGTTATGTGCGCCCTGCGCGAGCGCGCTATGTTAGAATCAGCGCGGGCATGTGTTATGTGCGCCCTGCGCGAGCGCGCTATGTTAGAATCAGCGCGAGCACGTTATGTGCGCCTGCGCGAGCGCGCTACGTTAAGAACCAGCGAGGGCATATGTTATATGCGCCATGCGCGAGTGTTTTCTCCTTATGTTTTCATGTAACTTAACTTTATGATGGGTTGACCGTCCCGCATAATGCTAAGGCGGGTGCATCCCAAATCGTTTATGCGCTGTGCGGAAGGGGAACTAACCTCCCCGCATGGCGGGGAACATTGAGAGCTAGTTTGTCTGAAGCTCCAAGATGGAATTGACTTCAACATGACTGATCACTATGTTGAAATACCAAGACCACCTGGAGAATCTACAAATGAAACTCAATGTCCCTAACTGCGAGAAGGTTAGCCACCTACCCGCAGCAAAGAAATGTCCTTCACGCAGAAAGCTATGCGCACACAGTTATACGCGCAGAACACTTGGTCTATTCTCCAGATGTAAGGAGATTATTCCCGCCCAAAAGGAAACAGTAGCGTGTTTCAGAGATTTCTACTTTTTACTGTACACTGACAAAAGTACCTGAAAAAGCACACTGTAACATGAAAAGTCAACTGTCGGCCACCCCACTCTCACCAACCACAGACCTGCATGTCCTGTCCAAATCAAATCAGAATCTTTTATCCACTCCCTAGGACCAATCACCTCCACTTTTAAATAAATAATAATAATTTCCATACTTTATCATCATTACACCTAGATATGAAAAGATTACAATCCCTAAAGCAAGGGATTGTGTTCCCTTGAGTTTGCCTATAAATATGTAACCCAAATTATCACCCAAACACACTTCAAACTTCTCTCTTAAGAACTGCAAACTTGCACTAATCATCTCCCAAGCATCCGTTGTTTTCATTTCCGATCCTGTTACAAGGTAAGCCGAGATTATAACCTTGAGATCTACTTTCCAACCCTTATATTCTCCTATTTCTTGATCTTAATATATATATACTTCTTGTTATTTAATCGTATTCTAGACCTTCAATTCCGAGGCCAACACCAAGAAAACCCGAATCTCGATTAATCCCTTAACAAGAACCACAGGTGAGTCTCACAGCCCCTATTTTCACTGTTTTTAAACTGTTTTCGGGGCAAGGGACACGTACTTAAATTATGTTTTATCATGATACTTTTACAAGCAATGCAAGTAATTATGTGTTTAGATAATGTTTCATATGGTATATTTACGAGCTATGCAAACGGTTATCTATGGTTTTCGATGTTAGTGCACCAGATTCGAGTAAGTGATCACTTACCATTGGAACTCTAAGGGTAGGGACTGCTGGTTTGATCCACCCACTCGTAGGGGTCGCACCTCTTACACAGACGAGTGCCTAGCATGTCACGGGGCAGTACTATGGGATTGAGCCCGCTCGTAGAGGTCGCTCCTCTTACGCAGACGAGCGCCTTGTTTTCCGGCACAACGTCCGCGCGTAACCCGCGGGACGGTATTATTCGCTCGTAGTGGCAGCGCCACTTACACAGACGAGCACAGTTTTTCAGAAGTGTCGCGCGTAACCCGCGGGACGGTATTACTTATTTCGCTCGTAGTGGCAGCGCCACTTACACAGACGAGCACAGTTCCCAGAAATGTCCGCGCGTAGCCCGCGGAACGATTTTATCAGATTATGTTATCAGAACTATGTTTTACTAAGCATGTGTTTCAATGATGCTATCAGGATTATGTTTTAGAATGATTTTTATCAAGACTATGATGCAATACGATTTATCAAGTTACTAAAACTTGTGAACTCACTCAGTTTATACTGATTCAAATGTTTTACGTGTCTTTCAGGAGATAACTAGGTAGCGCATGAAGTCACACTTAGAGCACCTCACGCTGAACATCTAAAACTAGCTTTTTGGAAGATTTTAGTTCTATCCCTTCAATGCGCATGGTTGTTCCCGCCGCGCAAAGGGGATATGGCGTGGAAATCTTCAACAGTTTTATACTTGGATGTTTTTATGTAATCTTTAAACAATGTAATGAATTTGTATTAAACATTTCATGCGAAATGAAAATCTTACTTTGAATGTTTGCAATGGCCCGTGCTTAATTATCAATCCCCACTCGCGCCCCGCGGCTGTTTCCGCCGTTCAGGGCCGGGTGTGTCATCATCTCCCACTGATTATCACACACACAAACCCCCTGTACCAAACATTCCTAAGTTTCCAATTTCATCCATTCAAGGCGTTCAAGATCTACTTTATCCATCTTTAAGTTATGTTTAAAATCAAGATTTATCTTTTCCATTCATCTCACCTTTTATTCTAATAATAAGAACACAAACGAACCAAGTCAAACCGACATAAATGAAACCGATATATACGAGATTAAACCGAATCAAATAACAATAAGTAAAAGTAGTAATGAGATTTGACAAGAGAAAGTAAATGATACAAATAATAATATGGTGCAAACTAGTTTTCAACGAGACCTAAATCCTAACAGTTCGGCCTAGAATAAGAACTCGAACCAGATCTGCAGGATTGAGGCTCGAACTACCGAACCCGGAGCCCAAATAGCTCGGCTCAGCTGCGAAACGCAAACCCAAAGGAAGTTGAACCCGGGCTGGATTAGCGCCTCGTATCTGAACCCAAACTACTCCCTTTCCATCATGAACTGTCACGAGTGGCTCGAGTACCAACGGAACCATTCAACTAAACCAGATGCAATCCCATTGAACCTTATGCGACCCGAGCTAAGATCCAAACCTGTGTATGACCGAATCCAAAAACAACAAATCGCATGATTTATTTAGACCCCAAAATGACCGGTTTTCACAAGACGAATTGCCTCCCTTGCGAATAGTACCTTTGCGACTGGTTTTCACAAGACGAATCGCATGACTGTGCGACTTGTTTAACAGATTTGGATTGCCTGACCGTGCGACTTGTTTGTCGGATTTGGAACGGATGACCTCGTGCGACTGGTTTGTGAGATTTAAATCGCATCCCGTGCGATTATTATGGGTGCAAATCGTTTGACATGCAAGTTGTTTATGTGCGAGTTCCTTGTTTTTTGCGACTCGTTCCTGTCGTGGTGGTCACTAGAATAGGTGGAGGGCGGTGGTGGTGAGGCCGTGATGTAAGAAAGAAGAAGAAGAAGATATTGATGGGTGGAGGTTGGGGTTAGGGGCATTATGGTAAATACATTATAATTTAATAATAATAATAATAAAGCTATAATAATTATAAATAATAATAATGCAACTTAATAATAATAATAATTATGATAATAATAATAATAATAATAATAATAATAATAATAATAATGAAGATATAATAGTAACAAGGATGCAAGATTTAATCAAAACCGGACTTGATTCAAATATGAACGAAACCGAGACCCGACTCGTTTAGCAACCTGTGACCCGTCTCAAATAAAAGGGTGTGAACCGAATATGATGGCCAACCCGTAATAAAGGAAATTTATTAACAAAGGATAACTTATAAAAATATATATAATAATAAGTATGAATAGTAATGAAATAAAATAATAATAAATAACATACGATAATAATAAATGTCGTTAAAGATGCAAACTAATGAAGTTGGCTCGTTAATAAAATAAGGTTAAAGTATATTAAACTTATACGATCGGTTTAAGGAGATTATAAGTTCAATTCAGTTAACTTAAAAGTTAACCTCGTTAATTTAAAAAGACAAATAACAATAAATATCTATTAATACGTGTCCGTTATTAACATTAGTCGAGCTCAGTTGAAGAAGGGTGTTATCATTAACTCCGAGCGGAACCGACTACAGGTGAGTTCTAGCCCCTTTCTCTGTGACGTTTTTCGGGGCTGTGTGCATACTCCTATGTGATAGTTAAAACACTTATCCTAAGTGATAAGTTTAAGATACGTGTATGATATGCATTGAATGTTATTATTATATAATGTTTATATGAATGAATATGTATATATATATATATATATATATACTATATACATGAAACAGGTAAAGTATACACGTATGATAATGAAAGTATGAAATAAATGAATGGATAGTTGACGGGACATGTATGGTTGTATGGTTATGCGAGACAAAGGGACCAGACCCTAATAATATCTGAGATGAAAGGGAACAGACCCTAATAATATCTGAGATTGAGCAGGAGGGACCAGACCCTAATAATATCTGAGATAGTAGGGACCAAACCCTGATAATATCTAAAATATAGGGACCAGACCCTAACAAAATCTAAGATAGTAGGGACCAGACCCTGATAATATCTGAGATAAAGGGACATAGACCGTAATAATATCTAAGATGAAAGGGACCGGACCCTAATAATATCTGAGATTGAGGCAGGAGGGACCAGACCCTAATAATATTTGAGATAGTAGGGACCAAACCCTGATAATATCTGAGATAGAGGGACCAGAACCTAATAAAATTTAAGATAGTAGGACCAGACCCTGATATTATCTGAGATAGAGGGACCAAACCCTAAAAATATCTGAGATAGAAGAAGTAGGATAGTTCACGGTATATCATAGGAAAAGTATGAAAGAAAGTATGTAAGTGCGTATACATGTATGTAAGTATGTACGAATGAGTATGAACGTATGTATGTTAATTGATTAACTAGAACGTTTCTTCAGACACGTATAATTATGAATATGAACGTATGTACGAATTGTAAGTGATGTATGAAATACGTTTCTTCGGACACGTATAATTATGAATATGAACGTATGTATGTTAATTGAATAACTAGAACTCACTCAGCGTAGCTGACTTTTAGTATTCGCGCCAGTGAGTAGGATGAGACAGTTGCTTGAGGGAGACACGTGGCAAATAAAAGAAGACTGGCATCGAAGAAAAGAAGAGTCACGTGTTATTTATGTCTAATGTTTAAGACCGATGTTTTTTTGTTTTAAGCAAGTACTTATGTTTTGCAAGAATGGTTGACTTAAAGAGTTAAAGATTTATAAGTATTACTTAATTTCAAATACTAAGTTTGAATGTTATAACGTTTAAAAAAATTTTGGTATTAAAGATATATATTTTATGTTGAAAAAACAAAAGTGTTACGAATTGTAAGGTTTAACAAACAACAAATAAATATATAAATGTTTTACGAGTTTTAACAAAACTTGACGGGTTTGAAAGATTGGTTTTAATTTTATAATAAATTTATTTAATCTTAAAATAAATTTATTTAATTTTTAATGATTTTTAAACATTAATATATTAGAAAAAGGTTATTAAAAAATAAACCAAAACGGGCTAACCCGGGTTCGAACCCGAGTCCTTCCGTTCACATTTAAGAGCTCTAACCAACTGGTCTAGCTGAACAGTTTGTAATGAACTCAAAACAGATTGAATTAATATAATAGTTCAAGTTATCTTCTTCATTAACAAACCCTAGAATCAAATCATCAAATCCGTTATATGAATGCTTAAATTGAGTTGGGGGTTTTATTAATCGCATCTAAACTAATAATAATCATAAAAAATTACCCGAAAAGGTTTTGTTTTGATGGAGAACGAGAGCTCACTGGAGTTCGGACTTGATTGTATGATTACGAGTTAAAGGGAGTATGTTAGGTGAATTTGCAGGTTGGTACGTGTTTAGAGTGTTGTTTGCGGCCTATATATACTATCAATTGAAATGAAAGTCATGCAAAGGTCGTTAATGTGACGTTCGTGACAAAATCGGTTACACCCTAGTATTCACATATCGAATAAGCGAGTAACCTCTTATTGCATATCGAACAAACGAATAACCAAACGGGTCTGGTTATAACGCAGACATCCCGGGGGTCCATCTATAAGCGGTATACATTTAATACTATCCACCATTTTGGTATTATGGCCTTAGTACAATAGCAAACCGGTTAAATGAAACACACTCGTTTAACTAGACGCTATAACGTTAAACGCGAAGGTTAGTTCCAAAACAAGCGATGTATCATCCGTTAAGCCAAAAATGACTGACACAACTCTTATATGGAATGTTTTAAGCGATCCGTGAAAACATTTTTGATTTTTATAACAAATGGTATGTTTTTCTAAATTTACAAGAAAATTAGCCGAAAAACACTCGTTTACGCACTATTTGTCGTACCCGATATATTTTTCGCGCCAAAAACTAAACTCGAAATAAATTTGAACTCGGTATTTCACGTTTGGGCATGAAAAACGAGGCATGTGGGCCAAAATGAGGCCCAAGGGGGGCCACACATGGTAGCCCGCCAAAGAGGACTTTTATCCGCCTAAGTTTTCTATTATTATATATAATATATTCAAGATATTTTACCTGGAAAAATCATCACAATTCTGGAAAAAACTTCTGGTCTTCTTCATATGCTCAAGAACATGAGGTAAACCCATTATTTCAATCAACTTTTACCTTGTTTAACCATGTTAATTTTCATATACCATGTTGATTATCAAAAATAAACATAGTTAATTTTCTAACCACGTAAAAACCCCAAAAATTGTCCAAAAACATTTTTTGACCATATACATGGTTAGGAATCAAAATCATATTCTTTTTTGGCCTTAAACATGGATTAGAGGGTTTAAACGACGTTTTTAGGGTTCAAAACTTCGGTTTAATGCCCTAACCAAAACCCTAAGTTTTGAGGCTTTTTGGTTGATGATACATGCTTTGTTTGTGATATAGGACCTGTACTTAGCTTACATAGAAGCACAAGGACCCAGAAACTTGATTAAGATGGCAAAAACGAACGAAAACCGCAAAGGTAATGCCTAATTGCTCGATTGCGGGCAGTTTAGGTTAAGGTTGTGATGTGCATATTGTTAGGTTATAAAATTTTTTAGGGACATCAGGAACCATATGATTGAGTCCATGTCCATAATTGGTAATTTCTCGACCATCCGAAAATATTTGGCGAATTTATTACCGAATAGGAACGTTTATTTGGGAAAAATACTTAAAATGCTTGAAAACTTATGAAATTTTGTGGGGAACTCGGATTTGGTATGATATGATCACATGTAAAATTTGGGGTCATTTGGAAAACCCTAGCTGTGTTCTTTGGATTCTCGTTTATTCGGATTTTTACAGTCGTTTTTGGCTCGAAAAGATTATTTGGAAAGTTTTTTAACTTCTGGAAATTTTACAGGTCGTTTTGAAAGGTATTTTAATCACTCAGGAATTTTTCCGGATTTTTCGGAAATCCTTTGATATAAACGGACGATTTTCAGGTTAAATATAACATATAAAATGAATTTTTATAAATTAATAAATAAGTAAATAATTCCATAAATAGTTTTATAAAAATCTACATATTTTAATTGATAAGTGACTAAATTTTCATAATTTAATGATAAACGGATCATTAAATGTGCTAAATTGAACATTAAACGAATTCTATTATGATAAAAACCGACTGGTTTGCGATTAACGAACCTGTTAGAATATCAGAACATCAAGAGTGATCAAAAAGAATATTTTCGGGTTAATTAAGTAAAAACAAACTTTTTATGAGAAATCCGGACAATTTGGATAGATTGTGCTTATTTTTCTCCAAACCAAATAGAATAAACGGAAATGAGCCCTGTAGCGAATTCAGAGCCCTAAAATGTGACCTTTCTTTATAACTTAATCATTTTATCAACCAAAACGTTACCCAAGTTTACATATTCATACATGCTTTTCAAGCGCGTAAACGAGCAACTTGGCCTAGCTGGTGAAACGGGGAAACTGAACCAAATTCGATTTTAAATATTAGACATTGAACAACATCAGAATCTATGCCTACTGACACTTTCTGGCCATGACAGCTATACCCAGACTAAATATATACAACCAGTCTAGTATGAAGATTATAATAATATTAAAATATTAATATTATTATAATATTGACTGTTGTAACTAAGTGATAGCATGATAACGAACCCCAAGCTGACATCACACTGAGTACCTACAAAACTGTGAGTTTCATGACCTCTCTTTTCAAACTGTTTATGAAATTTTGAGATGAGAAGCATGATTATGTATGTTATCTATCTCAAAACGGTTCTGGTTATAAATTAATAATATCGTAATTAATAGAAAAGTCACAGTGGTTGATGTCACGCGGAACTGTTGTGGGCGGAAGGGGAGCCACAGTGGTTGATTTTCGTGGAAAATAAAGGCAAGTAGTACGAATAAACAGTCATGATTCTATAGTAATTTCAAACTTATATTATAAACTTACAGGCATGCATATGTACATACAAAGATACAGATGTATCTATATATAAATGTGAATATATTTTTACATACGCGCGTACATACAAACTATGACTGTGTGGTACGCAGAACTGATTTCGTTAAAACTTATTAAACTCACCAACTATTTATAGTTGACGTGTTTTTAACATGCTTTTCAGGTATTCAGAAAAGTGAAGTAGATTGAGTATGTTCTACGTGTTTGGATTGTGATCGAGACTGTATAAACTGATTCGAGTTAGAAATGAAGTAGTTGAAGAACTAGTTTTGATTGTATCACCTAGTTTGTAAAAGACGTTAAAGCAGTGTAACATATTGTAATTAGTTAGTAATGTTTCTTTATGAACAATGGGTTTGATATCAACTGTGTCTATTACATTACCGTTTTACGCTTCCGTAAATCGCTTAACAAGGTGTGACAGAGGTTGGTATCAGAGCCATTGGTTATAAAGGATTATGTTATCCTTTAGGATACCTATAATATAACTGTAGGCTCAATTATATCTAGGAAACTTAATAATGAGTAACGATATATACTGATGGATATCAGGATGAACTCGTAAGGCAAGTGAGATATTATAGCCCGGAACGTAATAACAGACTTGTTTGTACGAGGGAATTCGGGGAGAAGTCGCGGAACATACCGATAGGTAAAACTGGCAACATACGTGTATAAAGGTTATCTAGAGTAGATATGTAACATGCATACGTTCTTGTCTGAAACAAGGTGTATGGATACGTGTACGTATGACACTGTCGATAATACTAAATCTTATTGTAACAAATATTATATTCGATTATAATCAATATTAATTCTTATTATAATTAAAATTATAATTTATTAAAACTAAAACTATATTTTATCATAATTAATATTATACCTAGTCATAACAAATAAAATATTTAATTTTTCCCTAATTAATAATATCTTTTACTCTGATCAAAGCTATTGGAAAATGTTAGTTATGACTAACTGTTGCACTAAAGTATATTGAAATTGGGTAGTTTTATGACGAATGATGAACCGATGTTCCCTGTAAATGAGAATACGAGAATACTGTAACGAGTTCAAATGGAATTCTGTGATATGACGAAACTACAAAGGGGTTTATTACGCAAGGCCTAGGAAAGAACTGTTGGAGGTGTGACCTATATACAACAATTTCAAGAGGATATATATAATACGTCTCAGCTTGGATCTAACCTTTATCTTATATAATCGTTTTCAAGTAATAAATTAAACTGCTTTTCGTTCGTCACTTCACTTTAGTTTTTCGAAAACAAACATTATCCCTAGGAAAATACCTAGTGATGAGTCCGATTTATCGAATTATAAATATATTACTTACCTTATTGAGTCCCCAATTCTATAATAGACCGTGACTGCTAGTACATGCAAGGAACTGACTATATTTCAAAAAGAATTACTAATAAGTATAAAACACAACTTTGGTGCCGCAAAACCCTAATTGGTCTGCAATATTTTGTTTTTCTTTTAATTCTGGTATCGTAACGAACGTAAGAAAACCGACCGAATGTCAATTTTGCTTTTGTTTCAGTTCCGGAACCGTAACAAACGTGACTGAATCCGACTAAATTCATGTGGACTCACCGTGTTTTATTTTAATTCCGGTATCATAACGAACATAATGATAGCCGCCCGAATGCCAATTTTGTTTTTTTTTGGTTCCGATATCGTAATGAATGTGATGAAAACCAACAAAATTCGCGTCGACTTGTCACCTCAACACCTGAGACCGACAACGCTTAGGTTTTGTTACCGCGCGCATGGATTTTAACAACCTACTCCGGTGCAACGCGCCAGGTAATACTACTACTTACTAATAATAATAATTCCTCGAATCCCGGGAATCCTACAGTTAGTAATCTGTAACGCTCGTAAATTTCCGTTAAAATCCTTAAACCTTGTAAAGTTTGTATTTTAACCGAGACCCGTTCTGACGTCTTTAGGGGCCTCCTGGTCGTTCTCGTAAGTTAAATTTCCTAACTTTTCATCCAAGTATTACATTCCGTCAAGCTGGAGGGCCTAGATGTAACATTTGTATTAACATAATAAGTTAACCCTAACCCCCACCCTAAGTTGCGATCGGCAGCAGCTATACAGGGGTCCTTCTCGATTTTCGTGCAAGTTCCGGCCATTCTCCAGCCTCCCAAGACTAATTCCAGGTCGGTTCCAGCCTAATACAACTCCTTTTCACCCTTAAACCCTTTGTTGAACACGTTAGGGTTGAGTTTTGATTGTAACAGTTTCTGACAGATTCGTATATGTTTATTGTAGGGTCTGTAGCGCGATGATAACCCATTGTTTTTGATCGATTCTTGTCTCCATGATGTTCTACTTTGAGTCTAGTTTCCAGAAAGGTATAATATGTAATTTTTGGACGAGATCCGAGTATTTTTTATGATTTTATAAAATATAGTGTCAAAGCTGATGCAGGATGTCGGATTCTGTTCTGTCTTCCCGACATCATAACTCTTTTTCAACAAGTCCAAATTAGTTGGTTCCACTTCTGGAACTTAATATTTTGAGTTAAGAATCAAACCCAATTGGAATCGTTTAATTTGGTTAGGTAATGAATTTTATAAAAATAAAACAATTTT
This sequence comes from Bidens hawaiensis, assembly GCF_021521415.1. Classification (NCBI taxonomy): domain Eukaryota; kingdom Viridiplantae; phylum Streptophyta; class Magnoliopsida; order Asterales; family Asteraceae; genus Bidens; species Bidens hawaiensis. Next base: position 12,488 of record NW_027501700.1, read on the forward strand.
GTTGTGCACTGAAATAGCTGCACGTACCTTGCTGTGTTGGAGGAATTTTTATTATTTTTGTCTCCACTAGAAAAATATAATAAAAATAATTTTATAAACCTAAGACATTTATGAAAGGCTGGTAAAAATTTAATAATTTATTTCAAAGGTTATCCTATGTAATTAAATGCATCTTCGCATGCTAAAATCTGCACATTTTACTTGTTATTGATCGATAAGTTCGTTTTAGGCTTAACCGGTGGATGTTCAATTGTGATCGTGTCGGGGCTGTTTGAAGTGAGTTTTGCACCAACATATTCCTAGGTATGTCTAGAATTACATACTTTATAATCGTGTCCATTGGTGTTCGTTTGATTGCTCAACTTGTTGTAGATTGAAAACTAGTTTTCGGTTGTCTAGAATAGTGTTTAGTTGCGTTTAACGCGAGTGTTGAAGTAATTAACGACCAATTCAGCTCGGGTGAATTCGGTTCGGTTTAGGGACTATTGGAAAATGATTTTTATGGGTATTGGGGCTGAATTGGTTGTCGGTTATTCAAATGGGTTGGTACAACGCGCATTCGCGTTTATTGATTAGTTGGTGCATTGTGCTTCGAGTTACCGACCCATTTGACTCATGTAGCATCGTGTGGACTTTTTGGATGTGAAATTATCATAACGGGTCCACACGAGGCTGATATGGATGTTAATTGCCTAAACAACTCTTAAACGCGCATACTAGTCCCACCTAGTGCTTCCGGGGGTAATTTGGGAATTCTTTATTCCCGGGAGTATCTAAGGGTTGTTTTGGCGTATACAAGACCTCGGGGGCTGTTATAATTGAACTTATTGATGTCGATGCTTTAGGCGACTCGAACCAAGTTAGAACGCCTCGTAGGATAAACGAGTCGATTCGGTACCGTTAGTAATTATTGTTCGTAATCCGACAGGCTTTTGAGTTGTTGGAGTACTTAAGGGTCCTCTAGCCCATTGTGATTGTGTGCTTCGTGTCAGGTGAGTTCATGATGCCCCTTTTTAACCTTTTTACGTTTTGGGCTAGCATACACACCTTATTATGATTTTAACCGATTTTATTCGTTTAAACTATTGGGCTGGTATTGTATGATCTTGTTTGTGGTTGTGCCTTTAAGAAGACATGTGTAAATGATATTTTATGCCTTAGGATATTTTAGACTCGTTATAGGGTCATATATCCCTTAAGGTTATGCATATTACTTGGGCTCTAAGCCTCGAGGTTGCTATTAGGCTTAGTATTGAATGCCTAGATTATCAATTATGTTTGGATTGTATATGGTGATATTGTTGGTTGGATGTTTGAATTAGATGTTGTATGTGTGTATGTGAATGTGTATGTGTTGGTAAACTGTGACCAGGTCAAATATATTACTCGGGGAAGACCCGGAGTGAGGAGGCCCGTGTTGCATGTTTATGACGCGGCTGGGTCAAATATATTACTTGGGGAAGACCCGGGGTGAGGAGGCCCGCCGTTTTGAAAACTGTGGTAGGGTCAAATATATTACTTGGGGAAGACCCGGGGTGAGGAGGCTCGTATCACGTGTTTGGGTATGTTAAACCGCGACCGAGTCAAATATATTACTTGGGGATGACCCGGGGTGAGGAGGCTCGTGTTGCGTGAATTGTTTTATTTAAACTGTAACCGAGTCAAATATATTACTTGAGGATGACCCGGGGTGAGGAGGCTCGTGTTACATAATTTTAATGGTTTCGTTAAACCGCGGCTGGGTCAAATATATTACTCGGGGAAGACCCAGGGTGAGAAGTCCCGTGCTACGCGAAAAGATGTTTAATGTTTTATTTATTTATGATTTGAATAAGAAAAGCTATTTATGAATTTATGGACTTATGTTTTTACCAAGGGAAATTATGTAATTAATTACTCATGATTTTCCCCTATATTTCTTACTCATGGAATTTAAATTGTTTAATGAATGTCGTTTATGAAAACTTGAACTCACTCAGCTCTAGCTGACTTCGTTTGTATGTTAGATTGATTTTCAGGTTAAGGATTGGAGGTTATCGCTTGGACATGCTGGGGACTACTCGGAAGGTTGAAGGCATTTCTGGTCGAGAATTTCCAATAAAACGGATATTATATTTATATTTAATTTTTGGACACTTGTACCCATGTTTGGGATTTTCTTTAAATAATTACACTTTTTCCGCTGTTATTTACTCTGAACTTGTTTTAAATAAAAACGAATCATTTGGTTTTAAATTTTTGTGAAATTGTGGATGTGATTACCAACTGTAGGATTCCCGGGATTCGGGGTCTTACATAATCATATCCAAAATTCAAAAAAAAATTAAAACCAAACAAGTTAATCTTATTTAAAACCATTTCAGAGTAATTAAACAGCGGAATAATAAGTATTAAAATTCCCAAAAACCGGGAATTGGTGCCCAAAATCAAATGTATAAAATAAATAAATAAATAAATAAATAAATAAATTGTTTGTTTTATTTGAATTCCTCGACCAGAAATGCCTTCAACCGTCCGAGTAATCTCTAGCACGACCAAGCGATTATCCCTAGCCTTAACCTGAAAATCAATCTAACATACACACAAAGTCAGCTTAAGCTGAGTGAGTTCAAGTTTTATAAGTAACATCCATAAATCAGATTTATTTAATAAATATAAACAGATTTGGAGAAAATAATAAGTAATTAGATAAATACTTTTCTCTTGGTCAAACACGCAACATGGGCCTCTTCACCCCGGGTCTTCCCCGAGTAATATATTTGACCCGACCGCGGTTTAACAAAACCCAACAAAATCATGCAACACGAGCCTCCTCACCCCGGGTCATCCCCAAGTAATATATTTGACTCGGTCACAGTTTAATAAAACAAAAACCACGCAACCCGAGCATACTCACCCCGGGTCTTCCCCAAGTAATATATTTGACTCGGTCACGGTTTAACAAACCTAATCACGTGATACGGGCCTCCTCACCCCGGGTCTTCCCCAAGTAATATATTTGACCCGCCGGGACATAAACATGCAACACGGGCCTCCTCACCTCGGGTCTTCCCCAAGTAATATATTTGACCCGGTCACAGTTTAGCAACACATACACACTTACAAACATCTAATTCAAATATTCTACCAAACAATATCATCACATACAATCCATAAATAATGGATAATCTATGAATTAATACTCGACATAATAGTATCCTCGAGCCTAGACCATAAGTAATATATATAACCTTAAAGAATATATAACCATAAACGAGTCTAAAATATCCTAAGGCATAGAATATAATTCAAAAATAATTCCTAAATCCACAAATACAAATAAGGCTATGTAATACTATCCAAATAGTTTAAACGAGTAAAATCGGGTAAAATTGTAATATGGTGTGTATGCTAGCCCAAAACGTAAAAAGATTACAAAGGGGCATCATGAACTCACCTTACACGAGGCAAAAAATCACCACGAGCTAGAGAACCCCTAAGTATTCCCACAACTCACACGCCTATCGGATTATACATAATAGTTACTAATGATACCGAATGAACTCGTTTATCCTACAAGGTATTCTAACATGGTTTGAGTTACCTAAGCCTCGTCCTCACCAATTTCAATTACAAAGCCCCCAGGGCCTTATATTTATCAAAACCACCCTTAGATAAACCCGGAATTAAGGAATTCCCAAACTACCCCTGGAAGTAGCCAGTTGAACGAATATGCGTGTTTACGAGTCGTTTATGCTGTTAACATCCAACTCAGCCCCGTGTGGACCAAATTTGATAAAATCACAGCTGACAAGTCCACACGACACCGCACGAGTTGGATGGGTCGGTAATTCACAAGCACAACGCTCAAACTACCAATAAACGCGAATTTGTGTTGTACCGACCCGTTTGAGTAACCGACAACCAATTCAACCCCAATACTTAAAAAAAATAATTTTTCCACAGACCATATATCAAACCGAATCTACACAAACTGAATTGGTTGTTAATTCCTTCAAACCTCGCACTAAACGCAACAATTAGCAAACTAGACAACCGAAACCTAGTTTTCACATAATCAACAATAGACCACTCTAACGAATGCCAAAGCTCATAATACTAAATTATGATATACAAGACATACCTAGGAAGATTATGGAGCAAGAACTTCAATTAAAACAGCCCCGAAAGGACCACAATTGGTCAGCCACCAGTTAAGTCCTAAACTGAAAAATTGATCAATGTCGAGTATAAGGAGCAGATTTTAGCATGCAAAGATGTATTTTATTAAATAGGAAGACCATAGAAATAAATTATGAAATACTTAAAAGATTTTAATAAATGTCTTAGGTTTATAAAGTTATTTTTATTATATTTTTCTAGTATACACAAAAATCATAAAAATTCCTCCAACACAGATAGGTACGTTCAGCTATTGCAGTGCGCAGCAAAAGTATTTTATTTGTTTAAAAATCATTGCAAACCAAATTAAATGATTCCAATTGGGTTGTAATATTAACTCAAAATGTGAACTTTAAAAAGTGGAATCAAACAATTTGGACTTTTCAAAAAGGATTTATGATGTCGGGAAGACAGACCAGAATCCGTCACCCAGCATCAGCTTTGACACAAAATTTTATAAAATCATAAAAATAATTCAAATATCGTCCAAAAATTACAAATTATACCTTTCTTGAAACTAGACTCAAATTAGAACATCATAGAAACAAGAATCAATCAAAAACAATAAATTTACATCGAGTTACAGACCGAACAATAAACGAGTACGAATCTGTCAGTAGCTGTTATAATCAAAACTCAAACCCTAACATGTTTATGACATCTCTAGGGTTCAATAAAGGTTATAATGGCGGAAAAGACCTTCAATTACATAATACTAACCTTGAATTATAGTTTTAGCTATTGGAATTGGCTGGAAAAAGAAGAAAAACGTGGTGGTGTGGCTGGTTCTTCAGATCGATTGGACAAGAGGAGGAGGGAAAAGGATTTAGGGTTTAAGTTATAATATATTTACATCTAGGTCCCCAACTTGCAAAAGGTAATATCTTGAACCAAATGTTAAATAATTTGACTTCCAAGAATGACAAGGAGGTCCCCGAGGAAGGCTAGATCGAGTCTCGGTAAAAATACAAACTCTACAACACATAGATCCTTTTAACGAAAATATACGGGCGTGACCCGAATGAACCTCCCTAACTAGAAAAACTCTTCGAACCATCTGTGTACGAGAACCTCCAGCCTCTCCTATATTTTGTCATTCCAATTGATTTATTATAGAAGAGAAACCCATGCTCACGATATGATGGCGTGCCCTGACTAAAGTGGGACATACTTACCCCCAACCAGTAAATTACCACTTTTAGTAAACCCGGCATGCTTACGGATACTGAATGACCTGGTGATAGAATATATTCTATGGTTATATTTAACATCTAGACTTCAAGTGGAATATACACATGCATTCCCATTATAACGCACTGATTAAACAAATAACAGGCAGATGCTTACTTACAGGAGAGGCCGAACAAAAACAATTGCCCAATGATGGGATCGTACCGGAATCATTGTCGTGCAAGTTGTGAACCATTCATAATTGTTATAATGTGTACTTGGATAGATAATGATATTATGGTATTTTTATGTATCGCCTTCGATACTCCATGCAAGCATCTGGTAGTGTGATATGCTGATATGGAGGGCGATTTGGATATTTCATTACAAACATTGACCTTTATTGGGTTAAAATTACTTGTCACTAGGTGACAACTATCGATATATATACAAACTTTGGCCTTTGTTAGGCTAAATTTATATACTATCCTTAGTATATAGACTCGGGAACAGATCCATATGATGCATATGTGTTATTTGAAATACACGATTGCTTGTTAATGCGATTCCTTTTGTGCATAGTTATGTAAGTGAATTGTTGTTAATTGTGGTATAATTAGTTATTGTTATAGGATGTCCCCGATGAAAACAAACACATTTTCTAAGGCAAATGTAGCCGAGATGATTGCTCGGCAACTACAGACAGTACTTCCGAAAATAGCAACACAATTCGCTGCCGGTATTAATGCAACTATTAATACAAATCAAATGCTGAACACTAATGCAACCATGAATACTAATCCCCCGACAAATACAAATACAACTACAAATGCTCCCCCAATAAATACTAACACTATCACAACTAATACTCCCCTGTTGAATACTAATGCTACTGTTAATAATAATAATAATAATAATAATCCCCCACCGAACTTGACCAATAGTCGTAACAACCCAAATCTCCTACGACAGGGATATCAACTTAAGAACACAATTCGCTGCCGGTATTAATGCAACTATGAATACAAATCAAATGCTGAACACTAATGCGACCATGAATACTAATCCCCCGACAAATACAAATACAACTACAAATGCTCCCCCAATAAATACTAACACTATCACAACTAATACTCCCCTGTTGAATACTAATGCTACTGTTAATAATAATAATAATAATAATCCCCCACCGAACTTGACCAATAGTCGTAACAACCCAAATCTCCTACGACAGGGATATCAACTTAAGAACTTCATGTTATGTAAACCTATAGATTTTTAGTGGAACTGAAGGACCGAATGGACTGCTAAGGAGGATCGAAAAGACTGAATCCATTATCAATATCATTAGCTGTCCACCAGATTGAATTGTCAAATATGCTACTTCCACATTTGTGGACTACACCTTAAACTAGTGGAATACTGGTATACAAATTCGGGGACAATTCCAAAACAAGCGTTGTATCATTTATTAAGCCGAAAAAGACTTACACAATACTTATGTGGAATGTTTTAAGTGACCCGTGAAAATATTTTCGATTTTAATAAACAAATGGTATGTTTATCTAAATTTACAAGAAAATTTGCCGTAAAACACTCGTTTTCGCACTGTTTGTCAAACTCAATATATTTTTCACGCCAAAAACTGAACCCAAAATAAATTTGGACTCGGCATTACACGTTCGGGCATGCAAAACGAGGCATGTGGGCCAAAATGAGGCCAAGGGGGGCCCACACATGGTAGCCCTCCAAAGAGGACTTTTATCCTCCTAAGTTTTCTATTATTATATATAATATATTCAAGAAACTTTACGTGGAAAAATCATCACAATTCTGGAAAAAACCTCTGGTCTTCTGCATATGCTCAAGAACATGAGGTAAACTCATTATTTCAATCAACTTTTACCTTCTTTAACAATATTAATTTTCATATAAACATAGTTTGATTATCAAAAACCAATTCTAACCATGTAAAAACCCCAAAAATTGTCCAAAAACATGTTTTGATCATACACATGGTTAGGAATCAGAATTATACTCTCTTTTGGCCATAAACACGGATTAGAGGGTTTATATGACGTTTTTACGGTTCAAAACTTCGGTTTAAAGACCTAACCGAAACCCTAAGTTTTGAGGATTTTTAGTTGATGATACATGCTTGGTTTGTGACATAGGACATATACTTATATTACATAGAAGCACAAGGACCCAAAAACTTGATTAAGAGGGCAAAAACGGACGGAAACCGCAAAGGTAATGCCTAATTGCATGATTACGGGCTGTTTAGGTTAAGGTTGTGATGTGCATATTGTTAGATTATAAAATTTTTGAGGGACAACAGGAACCATATGATTGAGTCCCTATCCAAATTTGGTAATTTTTCGACCATCCGAGAATATTTGGCGAATTTATTACCGAATCGGGTCGTTTATTTGGGAAAAATAATTAAAATTCTTGAAAACTTATGAAATTCTTTGGGGAACTCGGATTTGGTATGATATGATCACATGTAAAATTTGGGGTCATTTGGAAAACCCTAGCTTTGTTCTTTGGATTCGCGTTTATTCGGATTTTTACAGTCGTTTTTAGCTTGAAAAGAGTATTTGACAAGTTTGTTAACTTCTGGAAATTTTACAGGTTGTTTTTCAAGGTATTTTGATGACTCAAGAATTTTTCCGGATTTTTCGGAGATGGTTTGGTATAAACGGACGATTTTCGGGTTAAATATAGCATATAAAATGAATTTTTATAAATTAATAAATAAGTAAATAATTTCAAAAATATTTTCATAAAAATCTACATATTTTAATTGATAGGTGTCTTAATTTTCATTATTTAATGATAAACGGATCATTAAATGTGTTAAATTGAACATTAAACGAATTCGATTTTGATAAAAACCGACGGGTTTGCGATTAACGAACCTGTTAGAATATCAGAATATCAAGAGTGATCAAAAAGAATATTTTCGGGTTAATTAAGTAAAAACGAACTTTTTATGAGAAATCCGGACAATTTGGATAGATTGTTCATGTTTATCTCCAAACCAAATAGAATAAACAGAAATGAGCCCCATAGCGAAACAAGACCCCTAAACTGTGGCCTTTCTTTATAACTTAATCATTTTATCAACCAAAACGTTTACCCAAGTTTACATACTCATACATGTTTTCCAAACGCGTAAACGAGCAACTTTTCCTAGCTGGTGAAACAGGGAACTTGAGCCAAGCTCGATTTTAAATATTAGACATTGAACAACATCACAATCTAAGCCTGCTGACACTTTCTGGGCGTGACAGCTATACCCAGACTAGATATACAGCACAGTCTAGTATGAAGATTATAATAATATTAAAATATTAATATTATTATAATATTGACTATAGGGACTAAGTGATAGCAATGGAAACGAACCCCAAGCTGACATCGCACTGAGTACCTACAAAACAGTGAGTTTCATGACCCCTCTTTTCAAAAAGTTTACGAACTTTTGGGATGAGAAGCATGATTATGTACGTTATCTATCTGAAAACAGTTCTAGATATAAATTAATAGTATTGTAAACTAATAGAAAAGTCACAGTGGATGATGTCATGCGGAACTGTTGTGGGCGGAAGGGGAGCCACAATGGTTGATTTTGGTGGAAAATAAAGGCACGTAGTACGAATAAACAGTCTTGATTCTATAATAATTTCAAACTTATATCATAAACTTACACACTTGCATATGTACATACAAAGATACAGATGTATCTATATACAAATGTAGCGATTACTGTTTTTGATTGTATCACCTAGTTTGTAAAGGAGGTTAGAACAGTGTAATATATTGTAAATTAGTTAGTAATGTTTCTTTATGAACAATGGGTTTGATATCAACTGTGTCTATTACATTACCGTTTTACGCTTCCGCAAATTGCTTAACGAGGTGTGACAGAAGTTGGTATCAGAGCCATTGGTTATAATGGATTATGTTATCCCTTAGGATACCTATAATATAACCCTAGGCTCAATTATATCTGGGAAACTTAATAATGAGTAACGATATATACTGATGGATACCGGGATGAACTCGTAACGCAAGTGAGCTATTTTGGTCCAGAACGTAATAACATAGTTGTTTGTACGAGGGAATTCGGGGAGAAGTCACGGAACATACCGATAGGTAAAAATGGAAACATACGTGTATAAAGGTTATGTGGAGTAGATATGTAAGATGCATACGTGTTTGTCTGAAACAAGGTGTATGGATACATGTATGTAAAATACTGTCGACAATACTAAATCTTATTGTAACAAGTATTATATTCGATTATAATTAATATTAATTATTATTATAATTAAAATTATAATTCATTAAAACTAAAACTATAGTTTATCATAATTAATATTATACCTAGTCATAAAAAATAAAATATTTTATTTTGCCCTAATTAATAATATCATTTACTTTGATCAAAGCTATCGGAAAATGTTAGTTATGACTAACTGTTGCACTAAAGTATTTTGAAATTGGTAGTTTTATAACGAAGGAGGAACCGGTGTTCCTTGTAAACGAGAATACGAGAATACTGTAACGAGTTCAAATGGAATTCTGTGATATGACGAAACTACAAAGGGGTTTAGTACGCAAGGCCCAAGAAAGAACCGTGGGAGGTGTGACCTATATACAACAATTTCAAGAGGATATATATAATATGTCTCAGCTTGGATCTAACCTTTATCTTTTATACTCGTTTTCAAATAATAAATTGAACTGCTTTTCGTTCGTCACTTCACTTTAGTTTTTTGAAAACAAACATTATCCATTGGAAAATACCTAGTGATGAGTCCGATTTTCGAATTATAAATATAATAATTACCTTATTAAGTCCCCAATTCTATAACAAACCGTGACTGCTAGTACATGCAATGTACTGACTATATTTCAAAAAGAGTTACTAATAATAATAATAATTCCCTTTACATATATTCAGTGCAACCGACCCGGATGAACCTCCCTAACTAGCAAAACTCTTCAAACCATATGTGTACTAGAACCTCCAACCTCTCCTATATTTTGTCATTCCAATCGGTTTATTATAGAAGAGAAACCCCATGCTCACGATATGATGGCGTGCCCTGACTGGAGTGGGACATACTTACCCCCAACCAGTAAATTAACACTTTTAGTAAACCCGACATGCTTACGGATACAGAATGACCTGGTGATAGAATATATTCTATGGTTATATATTACAACATCCAGAGTTCAAGTGGAATATACACATGCATTCCCATTATAACGCACTGATTAAACTCATAACATGCAGATACTTACTTACGGGAGAGGCCGAACAAAAACAATTTCCCAATGATGGGATCGTACCGGAATCATTGTCGTGCAAGTTGTGAACCGTTCATAATTGTTATAATGTGTACTTGGATAGATAAGGATATTACGGTCTTTTTATGTATGTCCTTCGATACTCCATGCAAGCATCTGGTGGTGTGCTATGCTGATATGAAGGGCGATTTGGATATTTCATTACAAACATTGACCTTAATTGGGTTAAAATTACTTGTCACTAGGTGACAACTATCGATATATATACAAACTTTGGCATTTTTAGACCCGGATGTAATCAACTGTATGTCTTGGGCAGAGCTTAAAGATCTTATGATAGAACAATTTTATCCGATAAATGAAATTTAGAACAAGAACTTAGGAATTTGGAAATGAAGTGCAGATCATTTGGGATACACCCACCGCTTTAACGAACTGGCCCATATAGTTCCATGGTTAGTTACCTCAGAATCTAAACATATTGAACGCTACACTTGTGGCGAAGGTACAAGGAAGACAATAAAATAAACGTGCATGCATAATTTCGCGATTACCAGTTCTGATGTGAAACAAGAGAAGTATAAAGGACTTTTGCCTAAGTGTGGAGAATGTGGTTATCATCATACTAGTGAATGTCGAACGAATGGGTGCTATAGATGTGGGAAGGTTGGACATTATGTCCACGACTGTAAAACCATTGTAAACACTACGAGCCTGCCATCTCAAATACCACAATCGCACCATCCATAACTACCTCGACCGCAACCAATTCTCTTACAACCGATACAATTAACCCAACCTATGATCAAGCATCCTACTTGCTATGAGTGTGGTAGTACAAAACACTTCAAAAGAAAATGCCCCAAGTTAAATGAAGAACAAGTATGGACGTTTAACCAGACTAGAGGTCACTTGCTTGATTAACTCGAGTGAAGCACGACCAGATCCGAGCATAATAGCAGGTACATTCACAATTTCTGACTAGTGTACTTCAAATTACTTAACACGTGTACCAATAGAAGTTTCATTATGTTAACTTTCTACCTTTCGAAAAATATATTGATTAGTAAATTAATAAACCCTTATGATATAGAACTCTCTAACGGTAAATCTATAACCCGGTTAACCAAATAAACCAAAACTATTCCTCCATCCTAAACAACCAACCATTTCGTATTAACCTATTCTCGGTAGCGTTAGGAAGTTCTAATGTAATAAACATGGACTAGCTACATCAGATAAAAAATGGAAATCGTGTGTAAAGACAGGACTGTCAGAATACCCCTTTCAAATAACGAGATTATCGAAGTACAAGAAGAAAACCTGGTACCAAAATGCTTTTCGAATCCCATCCTAAAGTATATATTAAAACGCGGTTACATCAAGGAATTCATGTAGACCCCAGCGAGAGGAAAACTTTTTAGTATTACTTAAATTTTGTCCTCCTAATTCAAAAAGGACCGAGATTATGAATGGAAATGAAACAAAGTAATAGCATATACCCCCAGTGACTAAAAACGAATGAGAAGAACTGTACTATCCGTGACCAGAAAGATGGAACGATTGCTTTTGTACCCAAGATATGGGGGCATTTCTTGCATACTACTAACAATACAAGTAACACGAACCACAAAAACCTATGACCTATGAGTGACCAGAAGAAGCTGACTATGAGGTAATGGAGATGGGTGGAATTATTAAACAGTTATAACTGTGAGAACCGACGAAATACATTACTGTATGAACCGAAACTTGAACTTCAAGATTTTATAGCCTCAATGACCGGGTTATGAATGAAGAAAAGTCAGTCCAGATGTTTTATTAAACCAAGTATTAGTGTAAGGTGTAAAGATGTAAGGGGAGTTTATGGATGAACTGGTATGAGAATGATTATAATCACATGTGTTGTAAAGATGTACCATGTATAAAGTTATGGTGGAATATCAAAAATCTTCAGGAACGTTACAATAGCTTGAAAGACCCCAATTGAGGGGGGGAGACAAATCACAATGGACCTCTTAACACATGTTTCTAAAACATCCCGAGAAAGCAATACAATTTGAATTATAGATCACTGACTGATCCAATCCGCATACTGTAAGACCCCGAATCCCGGGAATCCATAGTTGGTAATCAAGACAAAACTTTGCAAAAATTTAAAACTCAAATCAATTCACTTTATTTCGAAAACCAATTCAGAGTATAAGATCAGCGGAAAAATCATAAGTACTAAAACAAGTTCCCAACGACCCGGTAAATATACCCAAAACCAAGTTTAAATGCATTTAATAATAATTAAAAATAAACAATCTTCATTATTAAATTTTCCCGACTAGCTATGCCTTCAACCGACCGAGTAGTCTCGAGCACGTCCAAGCGGTAAGTATCCACCTCTTAACCAGAAACTCACACAAACATACACACAAAGCAGCTTGAGCTGAGTTAGTTCAAGTTTTAATAATTGACATTTATATACATCATTCCAATAATTTAGGTATAATACGGGATATGAGCAGTTAGGCCATAATAAACGATAAGTAGTCATACTTATATATCTATATAATTATATCCCTATGCATAACATCCAAGTAATAACATCAAGGTCGAGCACATGTACAACCCAAACAAGTAACATTCCATTCGATGATGATCATGCCACACGAGCCTCCCCTCTTACGGGCTTTCTAGGGCCCGCCACAGGATTTTAGAATCTGAGTAGTATAGTTTGGCCCAGCAAAGATCCACCCACCGTATGCAAACACAAAGTAGGCATACGCAAACATCCATAGTTAATAATAACTAACTAACATCACTAATCACAGGCTATAATATACAATATGTGCAAACATACATAAATATCATTCCAAGACATATTCTAATACAAGTAAGCCCATGCAAAATAATTTAAACGGTTCATCAAGCAAAATCAGTTAGGTGTGTATACTAGCCTAAAACTTGAAAAGAGTGACAAGGGGCATCATGAACTCACCTGACACGAGGCACCAAGTCACCACAAGCTAGAGGCCCCTAAGTAATTCCACAACTCACATGCCTGTCGGATTATATACAATAGTTACTAACGATACCAAAGGGACTCGTTTATCCTACGAGGCATTCTAATATGATTCAAGTTACCTAAAGCCTCAACCTCACAAAGTTCGATTAAAACAGCCCCCGAGGCATTTTTTATACCAAAACGACCTTTAGATACTCTCGAGAATAAAGAATTCCCAAATTACCCCCGGAAGTACTAGGTGAGACGAATATGCGCGTTTAAGAGTTGTTTAGGCATTTAACATCCAAATCAGCCCCGTGTGGACCCAGTTTGATAAATTCACAGCCTACTAGCCCACACGACACTAAAGGAGTTGGATGGGCCGGTAACTTGCAAGCACAACACACCAACTATTCAATAAACGCGAATACGCGTTGTACCGACCCGTTAGAGTAACCGACAACCAATTCAACTCCAATACTTATAAAACTAATTTTCCAACAGCCCGTACAACACACCGAAGCCACCCGAACTGAATTGGTCGTTAATTACTTCAACCCTCGCGTTAAACGCAACAATTCACTATTCTAGACAACCGAATACAAACTTTCAATCTACAACTAGTTGACCAATCAAACGAACACCAATGCACAGGATTTTTAAGTATGTTATATTGGACATACCAAGGAAGATTGTGGAGCAAAAACCTTTGTCAAAACAGCCCCGGAACTGCTCAATTGGATAGCCACCCGGTAAGCCTAAAACAAGCGGTCTAACGATCAATACGCGAGATATAAGGATGAATTAAGATGTAAAAGACTAGCATAGGTGTAAGACTAACCTTGAATTGATTTTTAGACCTTGGGAGCAGCTGGAAACGATCAAACCAAATAATTATTCAAACATTAGAGGAAAGTGGGGAGTAATACTTTCTACCAGTTTAGTCCTTGTATACAAACAGTTACCTTGATATTATACAAGCGGCTATATACTACATTATACGAGCAAGAATATAAATCGCCACCTTATTAAATTAAAAACTGGCGACACCCAAAATACAAAATCCTAATTGATTTCGGGAACCATAAATAAACCTCGTAATATTAAAAACAGCCGGAGGCTAACGAAAGGACTATGCCGATATATGTGAGAAGTTATTGATTTTTGAAAGTTGATAGTTGAGTTGATGAAACCGATGAGTTGACTAGAAAATACATGGAACCGTACAAAATTGTCTAGAAGATTAACCCTGTAGCATATTAACAAAAACTATTTCTCTCTTGATATTTTGTGTGTATGGAATCTGAACAAGTGCCTTATTGGCGAGGTGGAAATTAGTATCACTCGAAAACTTGCATACAATAAAACTTTGTAAAGGAACCCATGGAAATATGAGACAAAATATCAACACAATTACAACACAACAAACTTTCAATGATTAAAGTTCGGTGGAATACATAACGGGGAACCAAATATATTTGAAAACGAAAACAAATACTCCTGTTTATCCCTAAGGAGCGTATAATTGACATGTCGAATTTCGGGGAAAAAATTTCTTAACTGGGGAAGAAAGTGATGTTCGTGACAAAACCGGTTACACCCTAGTATTCACATATCGAATAAGCAAGTAACCACTTATTGTGTATCGAACAAACGAATAACCAAATGGGTCTGATTATGACCCGGACATCCCCGGGGCCATCTATAAGCGATATATGTTTAATATAATCCACCATATCGGTATTATGGCCTTAGTACAATAGCAAACCCGTTAAACGAAAACATACTCGTTTAACTAGCCACCACGACGTTAAACGCGAAGGTTAGTTCCAAAACAAGCGTTATATCATCCGTTAAGCCGAAAAAGACTTACACAACACTTATATGGAATGTTTTAAGCGATCCGTGAAAATATTTTCAATTTTTATAAACAAATGGTATTTTTCTAAATTTACAAGAAAATTAGCCAAAAAAAACTCGTTTTCGCACTGTTTATCGTACCCGATATATTTTCGCGCCAAAAACCGAACCCGAAATAAATTTGGACTCGTCATTTCATGTTCGGGCATGCAAAACGAGGCATGTGGGCCAAAATGAGGCCCAAAGGGGGCCCACACATGGTAGCCGCCAAAGAGGACTTTTATCCTCCTAAGTTTTCTATTATTATATATAATATATTGAATCTATTTTATATGGAAAAATCATCATAATTCTGGAAAAAACTTCTGGTCTTCTTCATATGCTCAAGAACATGAGGTAAACTCATTATTTCAATCAACTTTTACCTTGTTTAACCGTGTTAATTTTCATATAAACATAGTTTAATAATCAAAAAGCACTTCTAACCATGTAAAAACCCCAAAAAATTGTCCAAAAACATGTTTTGATCATACACACGGTTAGGAATCAGAATCATACTCTTTTTTGGCCATAAACACGGATTAGAGGGTTTAAACGATGTTTTTATCGTTCAAAACTTCAGTTTAAATCCCTAACCGAAACCCTAAGTTTCGAGGCTTTTTGGTTGATGATACCTGCTTGGTTTGTGATATAGGACCTGTACTTAGCTTACATATAAGCACAAGGACCCAAAAAACTTGATTAAGAGGGCAAAACCGGACGAAAACCGCAAAGGTAATGCCTAATTGCTCGATTACAGGCTGTTTAGGTTTAGGTTGTGATGTGCATATTGTTAGGTTATAATCTTTTTCATGGACATCAAGAATCATATGATTGAGTCACTGTCCAAATTTGGTAATTTTTTGACCATCCGAGAATATTTGGCGAATTTATTACCGAATAGGGACGTTTATTTGGGGAAAAGTACTTAAAATTCTTGAAAACTTATGAAATTTTGTGGGGAACTCGGATTTGGTATAATATGATCACATGTGAAATTTGGGGTCATTTGGAAAAACCTAGCTATGTTATTTGGATTCACGTTTATTCGGACTTTTACAGTCGTTTTTGGCTCGAAAGAGTATTTGGAAAGTTTGTTTACTTCTGGAAATTTTACAGGTTATTTTGGAAGATATTTTGATCACTCGGGAATTTTTTCGAGTTTTTCGGAAATCGTGTGGTTTAAACAGACGATTTTCAAGTTAAAAATAACATATAAAATGAATTTTTATAAATTAATAAATATGTAAATAATTCCAAAAATATTTTTATACAAACCTTCATATTTTAATTGATAAGTTTCTAAATTTTCATAATTTAATGATAAACGGATCATTAAATGTGCTAAATTGAACATTAAATTAATTCGATTCTGATAAAAACCGACAGGTTTGCGATTAACGAACCTTTTAGAATATCAGAACATCAAGAGTAATCAAGAAGTATTTTCGGGTTAATTAAGTAAAAACGAACTTTTTATCAGAAATCCAGACAATTTGGATAGATTGTGCTTGTTTTTCTCCAAACCAAATAGAATAAATGGAAATGAGCCCCGCAGCGAATCCAGACCCCTAAACTGTGACCTTTCTTTATAACTTAATCATTTTATCAACCAAAACATTTAACTAAGTTTACATACTCATACATGTTTTCCGAACGCGTAAATGAGCAACTTGGCCTAGCTGGTGAAACGGGGAAACTGAGCCAAATTCGATTTTCAATATTAAACATTGAACAACATCACAATCTAAGCCTACTAACACTTTCTGGGCGTGACAGGTATACCCAGACTAGATATACAGCCAAGTCTAGTATGAATATTATGATAATATTAAAATATTAATATTATTATAATATTGACTATAGGGACTAAGTGATAGCAATGGAAACGAACCCCAAGTTGACATCGTACTTAGTACCTACAAAACAGTGAGTTTCACGACCCCTCTTGTCAAACGTTTTACAAACTTTTGGGGTGAGATGCATATTTATGTACGTTATCTATCTGAAAATGGTTCATAATATAAATTATCTAAACGTTCGTATACGAAAAGTTCCTACAAACATAATGATTAACTACGTGCTAATGAAAGGTGAATAGTATTATTGAGTATTAAATTAAATTCGACCCAATAATCTCCCCCTAGATTGGAACAAGCTCAGATGCACCAAAACAAACCTACATAGTGTTACACATGTATCAGACATAGAGTATATATCATTTAGGAACATGTCATTTCATTACATAATTAGGAATTCGGCCACTTGGGCATTACAAATTAAAGTTTTTACAAATTTAAACAAAAATACAAAGATAAACAAAAATAAAATCTATCATCCATTTAGCTCCTTTCTGTTATCTTCTTCCTCTGCTCCTAGCATCAGATCTTGTTTTTAGTTTCTTGACATAGGCAGCTCTTTGTTTTAGCATATCAAGCTCTAAGGAATCGGGAGCATCACTTGGAAATCTTGCATAAATTAGATCTTGTAAGTCTTGTGGATGCATGAACTTGAGGTCTTCATCATGTCGTATTACGGCAATGGGAATTCCAGACATATTTCTCAGAGTAGTGGAATCATCAAGTTGATTGTATGTTATGTATGTGATTCTTCCAAGTTGTTGCACCTCCGAGTTTGGTTCCTTCATGACTTCTCTCATAGCCAAGCACTCTTTTAAAGTCTTCCTTTTGTGGTGAGAGCTGCTTGCTTGAGTTCTTTGTTTCTTCAATTCTAAGAGGGAAAGCTCAGATGTGAGTACTTCATTTATCCTTTTATTCCTCTTTTCCCTCTCAGTTTGACTCTTAATCTCTCTATTCTTCTGCTGCAAAAATGGGAATCCCTTTTCTGCCTGTTCCTTTAAAAATTTAGAGAGATCATTCCTCTGTTGACCAGATGGCTGACTTCTGATTTGATTGTCATAACAGGTCAGTTCAGCAAATCTTGGTTAGTTGTTCCTTTGTAATATTTCTCAAATCATCCCTAAAGATCATGAGATGTTCTTTCTGATCTTCAGTCACAGCCCTTAAGGTCTTTGATCTTTTGTCGAAACAGAGATGTGTGGGCAAGTTTAAGTACCTTGGTGGCACAGGCCTCACACTCTCAGACCTTTGAGTTCTGCTCATGCTCCCTGACTGAGTAGTTTTTGTCTTTTCGAGCCCCTCTTCAACATACCATCTTCTTATTGTTTCGTCAGTTTGCACCAGTAGTTTTAACATTCTCACTCCCTTTCTATGGGGAGCACTCATCATTTCAGCTATCACCTCTTCTTCGGCTCTCATCCTGTCCTCCTGCAGTTTTCTCTGTTTTTCAATGTACAGTTTCCGCTCTCTATTATATATTTCCATTAATTGTTAAAGAGGCATATTCTGAAACTGTTCCTCTGTCATTCCTTTCTCCATCACAATTGTTTTTAACATTTCTACCTTCTAAGGGTCCTCAAACCACTTCTTCAATTCTTGATCTTTGTTTTCTGCTTCCTCTCTCTCCCTCGGTAACCTCACCTTTAGCTCCTGTTCTCTCTCATATCTTTCTCGACTTGCTTCATCTTTGTGAGAGTCTTTTACCAGTTGCACTTTTCTTTTCAATTCTTCAGGAGAAAGATTTATCAAATGATTATACTTGTAGCAATACAGTTGGAGAAATTTGATATCTTTATCTTTAGACTTCAGTGATTCATATTCTTCTTCATCCCTTGTTTTCTTCTCAGCCCTCTTTTTACTACTATCAGATTCTTTCAAAACTTTTCACTTTCTTCTTTCTTCTTTTTTACTTTCTTCACATAATCAGATACATCATCCAAAAGAGCTCTCTTGTACATTCGGTCAATTTTATCAAATGGTTGAAGGTTAAGGAATGCACTTTTGTGACCAGCCTTCATTAATAGTTCTCGTTTTACTTTCCTTGTTCTCCACCCCTCAACTTCTTTTGCTAAATCTTCCTTTGATAGTCTCTGGAGATATAGTGGATCATATCCCAGGCTGATCAGATACTCATTATCTTCATTTACTGTCTCAGTTTCCTTCACTCCTTCCTCATCTTCATTCTCAATTTCTAAGTCAACCACTTCTTCAAGGTTATGAAGAGCCTCAATCATTGGTTCATCATTTCGTGTGGATTGGGCACTTTTCATTTCTTCAAGTTTGTCTCTCCTTATGTTATACACCATTTTCTTAACAGATTTTTGTCTTTTGGGCTTTGGTGTCTCAATTTCAGATGTGTCCTTCCTTTTCAAACTTGATTGAGTTGGAGTGGATGTATCAGTTTGCTCTACTTCTGTTTCTGGTTCTTCAATGATTATTTCCTCATCCACAGATTCTGTAAGTGCACGGATTTGGTGTCCACAACTGTTCAAATAGGATAGGGGTTGTTTAGTCTTTATATTAATGTATAAAGGCACATTAGCTAAGGATGTTTAGCGAATGGGCCTCATTCGTTAAAGACTAGACATATTCGTTAATGTAAGAGCTCATTCATTACTACTGTGTAACGAATGGAGGCTCATTCGTTAATGTATACCCATTCGCTAAGGGTGTTTAACGAATGGGGCTATGGAAAGACCTTATTCGTTAACCTTGTTAATGAATGAGAAGGCTCTTCATCGGAAAAACGGGTTTCTCGCCGGAAAACTCAAATCTTCAAGCTCCTTTCATGGCAGATTCATCCAAACTTCATAATTAACATCCAGAATCATCCCGAATACTTGGATTTTGATCAAGAACCTGAATATATCATCAGATTAATCAATAACACCCTAGTTCTTTATCGATTCGAATCTGCAACATGAAAGCTTCAAACAAGGCATTAATGGCAAATTCATCAATTAGCCATAATTAATGATCTGATTTCATCACGAAGCTTCGGATTTTGATCAGGAATACAATTATATCTTCAATTTCATGATTCATACACGAGATCATTCCAAATCAGATCAAAATCATACTTTAAAACGATGAATTCGAACTGTCATTTATCACGAGTAACCTCCGGCTCTGATACCAATTATAGAAACGTTATACGAACGTTTACGAGCCAGAATCTAGTCGCGAATCGATACGTTAACTTGTGTTCAATACGTTAAAGGATGATTACATTACATGATGAAGATACATTTTGTGTCTAGAGAGAATCCGGCATGGTAACGGTACAAGGGATAAATATGGCACCGATCTCTTTGCTAAACGACTAGGGAATGCCTATTTAAGGCTGGGCTCATTCGTCAAACTATAGTAATGAATGAGCCTTCTCATTCGTTAACATTCCTAACGAATAAGTCTTTCCATAGCCCCATTCGCTAAACACCCTTAGCGAATGGGCATACCTTAACGAATGAGCCACCATTCGTTACACTGTAGTAACGAATGGGCTCTTACATTAACGAATAGCCTAGTCTTTAATGAATCAGGCCTCATTCGCTAAACATCCTTAGCGAATGAACCTTTATACATT
Source organism: Bidens hawaiensis (assembly GCF_021521415.1). Classification (NCBI taxonomy): domain Eukaryota; kingdom Viridiplantae; phylum Streptophyta; class Magnoliopsida; order Asterales; family Asteraceae; genus Bidens; species Bidens hawaiensis. The sequence goes on from NW_027501700.1 coordinate 33,483, forward strand.
AATATAAAGACAAAACTAGCCCTATCCTATTCGAACATCTGCGGACACCAAATCCGTGCAGTTACAAACTCCCCCTTGACCGTAGCTGTCGAATGCTTTCCAATACTTTAGCATCCAATACTTTAGCGATGAATACGTTAAAGTCTCATACTTTAACCGTTAATACTTTATCTGCATATCATCAGCCGTACAGCCAACCTCCCCCTTGACTGATGATTCTCGGGCTTGTACGAACAGACAAAATATAACTCTTTGTAAGCAAACCAACAACTTATAGCTACTCGTATCAGATCTCCCCCTCAAATCAGGATCTCCGGTAGATCATTCCGATCATCCAACTAGCATATGATATGGTTCGAACAAACGAATCAATTAGCAGCAAGTCATCGGCTATCTGTCGCACCGGTAAAGTAAAAATGTCTTTAGGTTTAACCTCGTCACACATGTTCATGAACAACCCGATCATTCCACATCTTTCACATCGGTCTTCACCCTCTCGATAACGTCTATCCCAAAATATCACTCTTTGAAGCTCTTCGGCAACCAATACGCTTGGATGCGCTAATGCTTTGGGCATATGATTCAGAGTTCCAACCTTCGTTAATCAATCCTGAACGATCTTATTCTTCAATCAAATGACAAGACTCGCATATTCCTCAACAAGATCAACCCATTCAAGAATTGTCCCCTTCAACAGAAGCAATCCGCCGAATACTCATAGCCAACATAGTCAGGATAAAGTCCCTTAGAAAGAAGTAATCGGACAGACACTCGTATCCCACATAGTCAGGTTTCAATCTCGAACAAATCAATCCCCAATCGAATAACAAACACAGTCTTGAACTCAGTCAAACATAGCTTTGCAAACGCGAATTACCACCCGAATTGCAGTAATTTTTCAAGAAATCCTTGCAAACGTAGGAAGATACCAATCAAATAAGCTCTTTGAAGTTTTTATCTCCCCTATTTCTTGACAAATTAGGCAAGGGCTTGAACAATTCTTCGAAAATCCTCAATAAAATTCTCGTTAACTTAGTCGGTTACTCCCCCTCGGCCCCTCGATATGCGTGAAAAGTCGGCCGGAAAATATATCACCAAATTTTACTAGAAGAGTATCCCGCATATTTAAAATATCCCCGGAAAATATATCGCCAATTTTTTTTTTTAAGAATCTCATAAGTTATCTTGTTCACATTCGTTTGAATTCCATTCACATTCGTTACCCTTGAACGAATGGGTCTCATTCGTTAACCCATTAACGAATAGCCACGTACTTTAAGCTCACATTCGTTAAACCCTTAACGAATGTCTTTCATATGTTAATCACCCTCATTCGTATAAACAGTACAAATGTGGTCTCATTCGTTGAGAAGTCCACATTCGTTATGTCCCTTAACGAATGAACTCATTCGTTAAAACTCCGTAACGAATGAGTTTAAATTAACTAATGGGTTGTTGGTCGCCGGAAAATTCCGTTATCTTCATCGGAAAAACGGGTTTCACAAATGTAATTTTCTTCGGTGTTTCGTGCTTTAAACCCTTTCTTTTCTTATAGAATTCAAGATTTGTTAAATTCGAAGAATTTTCCAAACCTGACGATTTTATGAACGTGATAGGTTTAAAAACATTACTTTTTGGTTTTTCTTGAACATTAACAATTTTTTATTGATAAAATTTTTGTTCAAGTTCAGTCATTTGTGAAGTGTCATCCTGAAATACACTTTCAATCATTACAGGTTTAAGAAGATTCAAAGGAACTTCTTTGTCAGAAAACACTTTTGACAAACCCTTTAATTTAAAAACTTTTCCATTTGATGATTTCAGTTGAGGATTAACGAATCGCATCAACTCCTCATCAGACACCGAAGGCTGGTCTGATTGAGATACATTAGATTTTTCCTTGGGAATTACTTTAGGATTTACCTTAGAAACGTTTGATGTGTTTGAAAAAACACCCGAAGTCTTTGAACCATACACAGCTTGTTCAAAATCTTTGGGTTCACACAGAATATGATTCGTTATATTATGTACATTACATAATATATTATGTTATTATAGTGAAAACGTAATATTATACCTATAATATTACATATTATAATATTACATTATGTTATAATATTATAATATTATAAGTTATAATATTATGTAATATTATAATTTTACGTATACGAATATTACATAATGTACATTACATTAATATTATACCTATAAATATGCCTATTTATAGGCATATCCCATTCGTTACACTATAGTAACGAATGAGCCTTCTCATTCGTTAACAAGGTTAACGAATAAGGTCTTTCCATAGCCCCATTCGCTAAACACCCTTAGCGAATGGGCATACCTTAACGAATGAGCCACCATTCGTTACACAGTAGTAACGAATGAGCTCTTACATTAACGAATATGTCTAGTCTTTAACGAATGAGGCCCATTCGCTAAACATCCTTAGCGAATGTGCCTTTATACATTAATATAAAGACTAAACAACCCCTGTCCTATTTGAATAGCTGCGGACACCAAATCCGTGCACTTACAGACTCCCCCTTGTCCGTAGTTGTCGAATGCTTTCCAATACTTTAGCATCCAATACTTTATCCTCCAATACTTTAGTCTTATTACATTAATGCCCTGATAAAGATCGAGACGTACAAAACATGTATCAACAGATTCCGACTTTTCAGTTACAGGTTATCTATGTGAATGTCTCCAGTTTCTTCAGTAACTTCTACAATAATAGGCTCACTTGGTTTAACATGTTCTTCAAATCTTGGTTCTTCTTTACTCAAGTTAATAAAATCTTGTTGAGCCTTTCTTGCTGCTGTTACAATCTCTGGGTGATGTCTCTCAGGATTATTCAGAATCAGTGTAAGATCCTTCATAATGATCAATTTAACCATTGTACTTGCTGAGATTTCAATAGTTTCATCCTCTTTATGGATGACAGGACCCAAACCAAGTTCATCTTCTTTGTTTGTTTGTGGTTCAGGTTCCTCATTCTCAGATTCAGATATGACTGGCTCAGAAGGTGTGGGCTCTTGTTCAGTGTGCATAGGCTCAGTTTGTAAAGGCTCTTGTGTATCATCATCTTGTCTAGCATTCAGAGCCTCCATTGTAGCTTTTATAGCATCATCTGCTTCTTTTAATCTTCTTTCATCTGCCTCTTCCTTTTCTTTCATGTTTATCAAAGCTTCTATGACTTCTTGAGGAATTTCCTCCTCCTCTTCATTCATTTCTTCTCTTTCTAGGGCTTCTAACTCTTCATTAAATTTATTGCAGTTTTCACAGATTCAGCTTCTGCTACATCTGGATCAACTACATTTTCTTTGAACAGTATATCTTTGGATTGAACTGGATGCTGGGGCAGGGGGTGTAAATCATCATCAGTAATTGCAACCCCCTTTCCTTTTTGTCTTCTCTTCAATTTCTCTTCTTCAGTTTCTTCTTCCACCTTTCTCCCTCTCATCCTCAGATCTTCCTCATCATATGCTTGATTTAACATGTATAAAGCATTTGATGGTCCCATTTCCACTTTCTCTTCCTTCGAACTCTCATACATCTCCCCAATCACCTTTAAGCTTTCTATTCCTTCAGGTCCCCCCCCCCCCTCTTGGTGCATCTGAGGTCTTCTCAACCTCAGACTGCCCCTCAAGGGTTCGAATTTTCACTAACGCTTCATGCAGAGCAGCCTCCAAAGTCGAGTTTCGTTTAGGCAAAATGGCATTCTTTTCTCTCAACATAATGTTCTCAAACTCAAGCTTGGCATTCTCACAAACAACATCATAAAGGTTAGGACTGGATGGTGGGTCTTCAAGAGAAGGCTTTGGTGCGGGTTCAGAAAAAGGTTCAGATTCTTCTGTTTCTGGAGATGGAATTGTATATATGGTTCAGCAGATGAGGTTTGAGTAGGTAGTGGAGAGGTTTCAGTGGCAGGTTGGTCTGGAATGGGTTGGGCTGATTGTAATGGAACTTGTAGTGGAGATGTAGGTGGTGTAGGAATAGGAATATCATCAGTTTGTTCGGGATCAGACAGAACAGGTTCGGTAGGGGAAGGCGAGGAGGTAACATTGTCATCATCAGCCTCTGTTGCAACAGATTCTGTGTCATCAATGTGAACGGCAGGTGGAGGTGAGTCTGGTGGAGTTATCTTATGCACTGTGGCTGCAACCTCCGATACAACTTGAGCGACAAACACATCCTCATCCATCGGCTCATTTGTCTCCTCTTGTACATCAACCTCAGCAATGACTTCCTCTTGTGTAGCCTGTTCAATTAAAGGCACTTCTACTTCAATTGCCTCATGTGCCACATCATCATTACCTATCACCATGTCATTTCCTCCCTCATCACCATCATCATTATTATTGTCATTACCATCATCATCCGTTCCATCATTATCTTCCTCATCACTATTTCCAGGGGTGCTCGGCACATCAATGGCATCTAGTGCTGGCACGAGCAACCATGGGAGGACATCCCAGTCATCATTCTTAACAAACTTGCTCTGAGCATCCTTCATTCGTTTGCAAATGTTCGGATCCTGAAGCCTCAACACCTCACCAGTTCGTTGAAGATTAGGCAAAAACCTGTTGATTAAAATCTGTAGAAACCGCGGATACATAAGAAATCTTTGTCCTTCAGCCTTCTCCGTGTTTGTAACTAACCCTTGAAAGATTAGACATGAGATATTAAAGTGTTGCCGGTACAGTATTGCTACAGTCAGAGTGCCAAGCTCCCTGCTTAATAGGGTCCATGTCCCTCTCCAAGGAGATAAGGACTGTATGACGTGGTGAATCAGAAATCTGTAGATTAATGGAAAGCTTCCTTTCTGAAATTGACCTTTTTAATCCCTCCTTAAGAGCCCATAGTCTCTTGAAAGACTCTCAGAAGCCTTGGTACCGAGTAAGACGGCTGAGCCCCAAAATTGTCATTTAAGTCTAGAGTAGCCCGGATTGAAGCTTATGTTATCTCAATTTCGTGGTTTAGAACCGAAGCCTCAATTCTTTCTCCATTGACATCGTTGACATATGCTGCAGAGCCCCAAAAATCTGAAATATAATTTCTGTATATCGTGGGGTTTTTTTTTGGGTAAAGGGATTCACCCGGTTAAATGCATTCACACAGCCAAAAAATACAAGTAATATGACAGAATGCCATATTAGTTCTCAAGTATGACATGCCATACAAGAGTATACAAACCAAAACCACCAAAAACTGGTAAACACAGCTAAAGCTTACACAAGAACCAAGGAAGTAAAAACTGGTAAACACAGATAATCGTGGGGTTTTCTGTCAATGCCACTCGCAGATTAGAGTTGGTTAGGAAATTTATCATTGGCTCCAACTCGCGATTATCATCGTCTATCCCCAGTTGCGCACACATATTGTGCCGTTTTTCGAACTTAAGCACCATCAGTTCTGCAAAAATAAGAGAATGTCAGTACACAAAGTTGAAAAACTGGTATATTAGAAAGGATAGATGAGTAATGGCGTCTTTGATTAACCTGCTTCGTAGTAATATGTGTACATGTCAGAACAAGTAAACAGTTAGTCAATTTGTTCAATTAGAAACCCTAATTTCAAAATCGGTGCGACGATTATCGAATAACGATGTCTTACCGAAGTCAAAACAGAGCTAATGGCTATAATCGAAGTGAAGTTAATAGAATAGCGAGCAAGAGGGAGATAGCACGAGCAAAAAGGCTTTCATTTAGGTTTAACAGAGAGAAATGTGTGAAAAACTCTCTAAGTCCCCCTTTTATACATAACTTTTGGGTGGTACAGTACCTTGGTTTGTCGTCTAGCACATGACAGTTGTCATTTAATTTCAAATTTAATTGTACCTCCCTTGCTCGAGTATACAGCCAAAATAAAAGCTGGCTCCCCCTGTACACGAGTACATGGTACAACTCTTGCTCGATGTACTTGGAATATTCTCTGTCCTTGCTCGAGTACATGGTATAACCAGAGACAAAACAATATTCCACTAGACTTGTGCTCGATTACCTTAAATTAATTTACTGAAAAGCATTAATTCATACTCGAGGTGTAGTGTGCTCGAATGTACTTGTTAAAATTCATTCAATATTCAATTCTGAGTCACACTAGTAATCTTACCTTACTCGACTATGCATTATGCTCGAGTGTACTTAGAAATTTATCACCTATATTCTATGAGCTTGCTTGACTCTATAGCTCTATGTGCTCGACGTACTTCTATGCTCGAAAGCCTTAGCAGATTTAATCTTTCCTACTCCTGTACTCGAACTCATAGCCTAAGTGTCTATTCCTTCAAGTTTGCTCGAACTCTTCCACTAAATGATCAAGTTCCTCAGCTCGAATGCTTATACCTAAGTATCTAGCACACAACGATGCTTGAAACACATAAATGTCTCCTAGCAGGTCTTTGTGCTCGAAGGCTTAGATCTTAGCTAGTTCCCATGCAATCATGCTCGAAACACATAACACCACTTTTCATAACATAGCAGGTGCTCGAAGATAAGATGCATGCTCGAAACACTTAACAGCAAAACGTCTCATGCCATACTCGAAACAGATAGTCAATTTACACATCTCATAGTATACTCGAAACAGCATTGCATAAGCAGGGACAGTTTCCTTGCTCGAAGCACTTAACTTAAAGTTCAATTCAGTTGGAGAACCACAACTTTTATGCCACTGCTTCAAGACATGAGTAATCATGTCTTGTGCTCAAAATTTAACTTTACCAAAGAATAATCATTTCATAACAGTAAATCAAATGAGCAATTAGTTTAAGGTGACATAAGAGATCAAAATCCGGTTCAAAAATAACATTCATTTTAAGTTATTTGGAAAGATCTCAATCGTGGGATCAGACTATTTAAAACAATGATCACACCACTTCATGGTCAGTGTTATTATGACTCAAGTCAGGTTGATAGCAGGTATACTTAGCATAATGGTCATTGCTTTCGGTGATACATTTAGGATTTAATTAGTGCATAAAATAGGAATGGTTATCACTATAGCTTCAGGTTGCCTCTAATCTCTTCTCAAAGAGAATTTAGCTTTCTCCAAATCACCCCGAATTAACTCCGACCCCCTGATGCCCTGGTCAAAATTGATTTTTGTATTCTAGAGCAGTTATTTATTTATATTTTGTTCTTGGTAACAGACTGTAAGGTAGAACGTTGGACTTACATGCCATCCGGACTTACATGCCTTACATTCAGGGTGTTTAGGACTTACTTGTATGCCCCACCCCTGTAGTTCCCTTAGTGCCCCTTAAGTCACGAAATCAGCTAACTTATTATATATATATATATATATATATATATATATATATATATATATATATATATATATATATATATATATATATATTATACTTTTGACCTTTTAATACTTTTCAATCTTTTTCTCTCTCTTTTTTTTGAGAGGTTTTCCATATATCAATAATATATATCTGCTCAAATACTTAATAGATTTTTGTATACCAGAAACACCAATAGGCTCGTGTATGATTGGATAACGACCTTTCTGCCTATCATCCGGAGAGATGTGCTAGAGAACATACCTTATTTTCCAATGTTTCACCACATCATACTTCAGCTAGTTTAAGTGTATATCACATATTACAACTATAGACTATGGAAAGCTACCATACTTGCCAATGATTGTACTTAAAGCCTTTTAAACTTACAATCCATGGGTTAGTTATCTTAAACAGTTTTCTATCATTTCCCAATTTAGGTTGGATTCAATTTCCTATAAATCAGTTTCTTGCTTCTTTGAAGCTGGGAACTTGGATAATATTATCATTTCTCTTATTTGTTGTCACCAAAAACAGTGTTGCTTAATCAAAAACTTTTACCATTTAAAAACCAATTTCCTTTTGAAAATTCAATTGAAGAACAATGATTTTAAAGATGGTGTTGTCATTTAAGCATTTGTAATTAAGCACACACTTTCACATAATCAAAAGCACAAACTTTCAGATAGCATAGAAACACCAAAGTATCACTTAAGTCTGCCGAGCATGCTCAGAGCATCATCGAGCATGCTCAAAAATCTATCGAGCAAACTTAGAATGAATCAAATCAATGATTGTGCTCGAGAGACTTAAACTTTGTGCTCGAGCAGTAATTTGTAAGGGATAAGCAAGTTATTCTGAACATATGTACATGCTCGACCACTGGTAACAACATTCATGCTCGTGTTACTTGAGAAAAACTTCCAAGTATGGATTGTTTGTGCTCGAAGAGCATTAAACACCCATCTTCCACAGAAGCATGCTCGAAACACTTGCAAAAGTTTTCAAGACTGCATTCTATGCTCGAGCAGTTGAGAAATGACATTTGTGCTCAAATTATTTAGAATAGTCTTTCAGAAGCCTATGCTTGTGCTCGAAGAGCAATAAGCACAGATTCACGCTCGAAGTACTTAGAATCATAAAAATACATCATGCAAGCACAGATCAAAGTACTAACAGCTGTAATTATCAAAGTTAACAGAAATTTCACACAAGAACAGTCACAAACATGATTCATTCAATTTGAGTAATCATTCAAGCATAGAAATGTTATCATGCAAACATTCAAAGTGAGTAACATAGATCATCAGTGAGCACCTCACTTAAGCACACATCCTAAATTAAACCTCATCAGCATTTATCATTCCTAGGCATTTTAACAGAAAGTGAAACATGGTCTTATCTAAAGGTTTGGTGAACAAATCAGCCAAATTATCAGATGTGTGTACCCTTTTCATTTCTATAAGCCCTTTTTCCTGACAATCCCTAATGAAATGATGTCTAATTTCAATATGCTTAGTCTTAGAATGTTGGACTGGATTCTTAACAATAAACATAGCAGCAGTATTATCAATTAAGATAGGAGTAAGTAAGAAATTCAGACCATAGTCCAGCAGTTGATTTTGAATCCACAAAACCTGTGCACAGCAAGCAGATGCAGCAATGTATTCAGCTTCAGCAGTTGAGATAGACATTGTAGTCTGTTTCTTGCATTGCCACGACACCAACCTGTTCCCTAAAAACTGGCAGCCTCCTGAGGTTGATTTCCTACTCATGTTGAAACCATCACAGTCACTGTCTGTGTAGGCCATTAAATCAAAAAAGAGGTTCTTTGGATACCAAATCCCCAAATCTGGTTTTCCCTTTAGGTATCTGAATATCCTATTGACTGCTAGTATGTGTGAAACCTTGGGGTTAGCTTGAAATCTTGCACAGACACACACAGCAAACATAATATCTGGCCTAGATGCTGTAAGATACATCAGTGATCCTATCTTGGCCCGATACTCATGCTGGTCCGCTGGCTCCCCCTTTTCATCAGGTACCATTTTCTCATGTGTATCCATTGGTGTGGACACTGTCTTGAAGTCTTGGCACTTGAATTTGTTAAGAATCTCTTGTACATATTTGGATTAATTTATGAAGATGCCATCAGCCTTTTGTTGCACTTGAAGTCCAAGGAAGAAATTCATTTCTCCAATTGAGCTCATTTTGTACTTGGATTTCATTACTTGTTCAAACTCTTTGCACATTTGTTTGTTTGTAGAGCCAAAGATAATGTCATCCACATACACTTGCAGCAGCAACATGTCTTTGTTCCTTCTTTTGTAGAAAAGAGTCTTGTCAATTGCCCCTCTACATAAACCATTTTCCAACAAATGATTTGACAGCTCATCATACCAAGCTCTTGGTGCTTGATGTAATCCAAAACTAGCCGAAAAACACTCGTTTTCGCGCTCTTTAACGCACCCGATAAGTTTTTCGGGCCAAAAACCGAACCTGAAATAAATTTGGACTAGGCATTTCACGTTCGGGCACGTAAATCGAGAAAGTGGGCCAAATGGGCCCAAAAGGGGGCCCAACTAGCCCAGCCCGCCAAAGTTGAAAAAAAAAAGAAAAAAAAAAACTTTATTATTATTATTAAGTTTACTAATATATATATAATAACCCTAGATATTTTTGGACATCAAAATTGATGAAAAACTGCTGGAAAACATTTCTTTCTCAGCAAACTTTCAAGAAACCCTAAGGTAACAACTTAAATAAGTAACTTTTATACTTGTTTAGCCATGATTAACACCATATAAACATAGTTTGATTGCCAAAAATCATTCCTAACCGTGTAAAAATCCTAAAAATGGTCCATTAACATTTATTGATCATACATATGGTAAGGAACCTGTTTTGATAGTTTTTTTGGCCATAAACACGGATTAAAGGGTTGAAACGGCATTTTTACGATTCAAAAGTTCGTTTTTATGCACTAGCCGAAACCCTAAGTTAAGAGCTTTTATGTTGATGAAAAATTGCTTGGTTTGTGATATAGGGACTTGTATCTAGCCTACATATGAGCACAAGCGCTTGAAAAGTTGATTAGAAAGGCGGAAACGAACCAAAACCGCTAAGGTAATGCCAAAACACTCGCTTACGGTCGTGATGTACATATTTTTAGGTCTTGAAATTTTTTGGTTTTGAAATTATTCAGTGAAATCAGGGAGCATATCTTTGAGTTCCTGTTAAAATTTGGTAATTTTTCGACCATCCGAGAATATTTGGCGAATTTATTACCGAATCGGGATGTTTATTTGGGAAAAATAGCTAAAATACTTCAAAAATTATGAAATTTTTCTATAAACTCATATTTGATGTATTTTGATCACATATGAATTTTGGGGTCATTTGGAGAAGTCTAAAGGTGTTTTGTGTATATGCGTTCGTGTTAATTTTTATAGCCGAATTTGGACCGAAAATAATATTGCACGAGCTTTTTCATTCTGGAATTGGTACAGGTTGTTTTGGGACATGATTTGAGTATTCAGGAATTTTGTTGGAATATTTGGAAATTTTTTGGGATAAACGGACAATTTTCAGGCGAAATATAGCTGATAAAATGAATTTTTATAAGTTAATAAATCAGTAAATAATTTCAGAAATATTTTTATAAAAATCTACATATTTTAATTGATAAGTGGCTAAATTTTCATAATTTAATGATTAACGGTTAATTAATTATGCTAATTTGAAGATTAAACAATTCAGTTTTTATAAAAAACGGCAAGTTCGCGATTAACGACCTGCGGGAATATTAAAACACCAAGAGTGATCAAAAATCATATTTTTGGATTAATTAAGTAAAAACGAACTTTTCTATGAGAAACCTGGACAATCCGGGTGGATTGTGCGCGTTTCTTCTTAAAATTAAACTGAATAAACGAAAAGGGGCCCCGTGGCTAATCCTGGACCCTAGTATGTGATCCTTCTTTATAACTTAATCATTTTATTAACCAATACATTTACCCAAGCTTATTTTCCTCATAACTGTTTTCTGAACGCGTAAACGAACAACTTGGACCAGTTGGGAAAACGGGAATCTGAGCCAAGTTCGGTTTTAAGTATTAGACATTGAACAACATCACAACCTAAGCCTATTGCCACTTTCTGGGCATTCCAACTATATCCAGATTAGTTATACGGCCCAGTTTAGTATTGAGATTATAATAATATTAAAATATTAATATTATTATAATATTGATTATACGAAACCGAGATTGCAAGTTATACAAACCTCGAACCGACGTGCTACTGATTATCTACTAAACAGTGAGTTTCATGACCCCACTCTTTAAACAGTTTTACGAACTTTTGGGGTGAAAAGCATGCTTGATTACATATACATACCTGAAACATGTATTGATGTGAATTATCTAAGTGCTAACACAAGAAAGTCCCCACGATCACAGTGATTAACTTCGAGCCGGTGGCTTGTGAATAGTACTATTGGTTTGACAAACCCAAACGGAATCGGCCTGGTTGCCGTGTCACATAGCGCCGTTTGCACATGACCATATTCATATATACATGCTATGTAGTGTTAGACATAGCTACTCGGGGCATGTTGTGGGCGGAAAGGGGCCACAGTGGTTGATTGAGCGTGGGAAATGGATGCACGCAGCACATACAGTCAAGGCTTCACTGTAGCTTAGCATAATTACATCATTTACATACATACATACTTATTTCATGATTACAAGTGTTGACTTGTGAATACTCATTACTGTTTTCTTGAAACTCGTGAAACTCACCAACTCTAGTAGTTGACCCGTTTTAAACTGCTTTTCAGGTGTACCTAAATCGGAATGATTTGGTGATCTGCTACTTGCCCAAGGTGTGTGGTTGATGCTATGTGAATAGAAGCAAGGGAGTTAGTAGTAAGATCGTATAGTTAACGAACTAGTTTGGTTTGTATCACCTAGACTGTAAAACGATGATAAAGCAAGGAATATGTTGTAAATTAGTTGGTAATGTTTCTTTATAAACAATGTGTTGATACCAGAGGTGTCTGTTGCATTCCCGTTTTAAGCTTCCGCATTGTGCTAGTCGGGGTGTGACAGAAGTTGGTATCAGAGCCGTTGGTTATAAAGGATTAGGTTATCCCTTAGGGTACCTAAAATATAACCGTAGGCTCGATTAACTCTAGGAAATATTTAAATAATAAATTAATATTATATTCTGATGGATGCCAGGATGAACTTGTTGGGCAAGTGTGTTATTGTGGTCCGTAACATAATAACAGACTTGCTTGTACGAGGGAATTCGGGAAGAAGTCGCGAAACGTGTGGTTAGGTAAAAGTGGCAATAAATGTGTATAAAAGGTAATGTGAAAGTATATATATATATATGTAACACTCTTACGTGCTTATTTGGAATAAGGTGTATGAATACGTGTACGTACGATACTGTTGATGACGGTAAATTTTATTATGAATATTATATTCATTTATATTCATTATTGATTTTAATAATAATTAAAATTAAAATTTTAATAAAACTAATATTATATTCTAATATAATTAATATTAAATTTGGCTTAATTAATTAATCTCCTAGACAATAGTTAGCGATAGCAATAGATTATTCTTATAACTAACCTTTGTGCAGAGTCATGTCAAGGAATAACGACTATGTACCGGAAGAAGAACCGGTAATCTCTGTTGAGGAGGATCCAGAGGAAGAATTAGAGGAGGATTCAGAGGAGGAATCCGAGGAGGATCCAGAAGAGGAGGACCCAGAAGAGGAACCGGAGGAGGAGGAGGAAGAGGTGGAAGAAAAAGTTATTTGTAGAGAGCTACCCTGAAATGTGCCTGATATGTCCGGCTACAGATGCGATAGTTATCCACCCAGGTCACCACGCAGGAATCAAAACGAAGTTAACAGCCAGTATCGTTCGCCTGCAAGAGTAGCCAGATCACCCACTCCACCTATTCACCTGTCGTCGACAACTTCAGCCACTGCACGAGTCCGACAGACTGCTTGCATTCGGGTAACCCCGATTGACCCTACCTCGATTCCATTCAGATCTACCCACTACCGAGGAGGACCTTCACGCCCTAGGGCGGGTACTTGGATACTTCGTTGAGTATACCTACTCCTCGCCCTGACCTCCCAAACGTAGGAAACAACCCTTGGATGGCTGTCCTGACTGACCGTGTGATAGACCACTCGATAGCTATAGCAAACATTAACCAGGAAAGGAGGGACGTGACCCAGTGCTTATCGACGTTACATCAGATAGTACTGAACTTGCAGCAGTCAGATGCCTACCATCGTTAGAGTTTGGATAGGGTGACAGTTGGACTGTGGAACTGTTACTGGATGATCACGGTGTTGTTTTTATGTTTGTGGTTAGTCTATCGTTTGTATGGATAGAAGCAGGATGTTACAGATATGTGTACGTGATCTTTTGATACTCCATGTATGTATATAGTAGTATGTTATGTTAACATGGGACACAATTTTGTACAATATCACAAGCACTGACCCTTATAGGGTTAAGTCTAACAGTCACTTAGTGACAGATTTTGATATATACACGCAAGCACTGGCCTTTATCAGGCTAAGTCTATGTACCTTTTATTATCAATGTACAGAACAATTAGTGAAATGTCAATATGTTATCTGGTTTACCTGTACAACATTTATTGTGATTATTATTACACAGCGCCATAGACTGGAATTAGTATTAATTGGCTTATATTTGTTTATCATTATAGAATGGCCCCAAAGAAAGCAACCCCCATGACTGAGGCAGAAATAACCGAGATGATTGTTTGGCAAATGCAGGCAGTAATTCCACTTATTGTAACACAAGTAACTGCCGGTGTAAACGCAAATATACAAACAAACCAGCAACAAATCAATAATGCTCCCCCGACCAACAATGAAACAGTTACAAATAATAATCCCCCACCTAATACAAATGCCCCTCCCAATGCAAATAATCCCCCACTGGATACAAATAATGTCAACAACAATAATCCCCCACCAAACCCAAACAATAACAATAACAACCCTAATCCCCCTCGAAGGGAATATTTGATTAAAAACTTTATGGCCTGTAAACCGATCGAATTAAAAGGTATCGAAGGGCCAAACGGGCTGATTAAATGGATCGAAAAGACTGAATCTGTCCTCAATATCAGCAATTGTCCACCAAAAAACATTGTCAAGTATGTTGCTTCTACTTTTACGGATCATGCTTTGATGTGGTGGAACACTACAGTTCAGATAAAAGGGCAAGATACAATTAACCGCATGACTTGGGCTGAACTCAAAACATTAATGCTAGATCATTTTTGCCCAAAGAATGAAATACAAAGGTTAGAACATGAACTTTGGAGCTTAGAAATGAAAGGAGCGGATCACCTTGGATACACGAACCGCTTCAATGAACTGGCTCGCCTAGTACCATGGTTAGTAACTCCCGAGGACAAATGAGTTGAACGTTATATTTGGGGTTTAGCCCCGGATGTGAGGAGTTTGGTGAACTCCGTGGATCACACATCGTTTGAGAATGTCGTGACTCAGGCTGGTATTGTGACTTTTGATTTAGTAAGAAGTGGTGTATAAAAAGGGCTAGAGAATCAGTGGGTGTGAAACGAACTGACTACAGGACGAGAGCACAAGGAGGACAATCAAGCAAACATGCATGTCCGAGAATAAGAAATTATGCTATAACTAGTTCAGATACGAAGCAAGACATGTATAAGGGACCCTTGCCAAAGTGCGATAAATGTAATTACCATCATGTGGGAGAATGCAGATTCCCGGTATGCCAGAAATGTGGTCGAACTGGGCATTATGCCCCTAATTGCAGAGCAGGTACAGAAATTGTGAGTCGATCAACCCAAACAACTCAACCTCGTCGTCCACAGCCACCCAGACCTCAGCCAATCCACCAACAACCTATTCAGCAGGCTGCAGCCGTAACCACCTACCGTGCCTGCTATGAATGTAGCAGTACAGAACATATTAGAAGAAATTGCCCCAAGTTGAATCCAAGAGCAATTGCTAGACCAACCCAAGCATCGACTTCAAGTGCGCCTCGGGGACACGCGTTCGTTATTGGGTCAGGAGAAGCACAACAGGACCCGAACGTAGTTACACGTACATTTGTTGTTTCTGATCAATATGCTTCTGTATTATTTGATACTGGTGCCGATAGAAGTTTCGTTTCCTCTAGCTTTGTATCCCTGGGAAATATGCCAGTTAGTGAACTAACAAATCCCTATACTATAGAACTCGCTAACGGTAACTCTATAACTGTCAACCAAATAGTCCAAAACTGTTTCATTATTCTAAATGATCACCCATTCCTTATTGACCTACTCCCAGTAGATTTAGAAAGTTTTGATGTTATTGTCGGCATGGACTGGTTAACCAAGAATAAGGCAGAGATTGTGTGTAACGACAAGACAGTTAAAATTCCCTTTTCGAATGGTGAGATGATTGTGGTACAAGGAGAGAAGTCCGGTTCGATATTACCTCTCGTGTCTCATCTCAAAGTGTTGAAATGTTTACGCCAAGGTTGTATGGCATTTTTGGCAAACGTGACTATAAAGAACCCTGATGAGAAACGCATAGAAGATATCCCCGTTGTACGTGAAAACCCCGATGTCTTTCCCGATGATCTACCTGGATTACCACCGAACCGACAAGTTGAATTCCGTAGTGACTTAATCCAAGGATCAGCCCCCATTGCTAAGGTAACTTACCGATCGGCACCCTCTGAAATGCAAGAATTATCCAACCAATTACAGGAGTTGTTAGATAAGGGTTTTATACGTCCCAGTTATTCTCCTTGGGGAGCACCGGTATTATTCATAAAGAAGAAAGATGGAAGTTTTAGAATGCGTATCGATTACCGGGAATTAAACAAAGTTACCATCAAAAACCGATACCCTCTTCCATGAATAGACGATTTATTTGACCAACTCCAAGGGGCAAACTATTTCTCGAAAATTGACCTTCGATCCGGTTACCACCAAGTTAAAATTCAAGAGGAAGATGTGTATAAAACGGCGTTTCGAACTCGTTATGGCCACTACGAATTCTTAGTTATGCCGTTCGGACTGACTAATGCTCCCGCAGTTTTCATGGACCTTATGAATCGAGTTTGTAAACCGTACCTCGAAAAATTTGTTATCGTGTTTATTGATGACATTTTGATATATTCGAAAACCAAGGAGGAACACGAGCAGCATTTACGAGCTATCTTGGAGCTGTTGAGGCAGGAAAAGTTGTATACCAAGCTGTCAAAATGTGAATTCTGGCTACAAGAGGTACAATTTCTAGGGCACGTTGTTAATCGACACGGTATTCATGTACACCCAAGCAAAATTGAAGCCATTAAAAATTGGCAAGCCCCAAAGTCACCGAAAGAGATCCGCCAATTTTTGGGATTAGCTGGGTATTACCGGCGCTTCATTGCTAATTTTTCCAGCATAGCCCAACCTTTAACCCTTTTGTCTCAAAAAGATCGTGCTTATGTATGGGGAGAAGATCAAGAAACGGCTTTTCAATTGCTGAAACAGAAACTATGCCAAGCCCCGATACTGAGTCTTCCAGAGGGAACTGACAATCTAGTAGTTTATTGCGACGCGTCCCGGAAAGGGTTGGGATGCGTACTAATGCAAAGAAATAAAGTCATAGCATATGCTTCTCGGCAGTTAAAGGTGTACGAGAAGAATTATACTACCCATGACTTGGAACTGGGCGCGGTTATTTTCGCACTTAAGATCTGGAGGCACTATTTGTATGGCACCAAATATACAGTATACACCGACCACAAGAGTCTACAGCATATTTTCGACCAGAAAGAACTAAACATGAGGTAGAGGAGATGGGTAGAGCTGTTGAAAGATTATGACTGTGAGATTCGATACCATCCGGGTAAGGCTAATATAGTAGCAGATGCTTTGAGCAGAAAAGACAGGATCAAACCACTACGGGTCCGAGCACTTGGAATGATCGTCCAAACCAGTCTCACCGAACAAATTTGTATTGCTTAAAACGAAGCTCTGAAAGGAGATCACTTGGAAGATGAAAACTTGCATGGGACCAAACACAATTTTGAAGAAAGAACCGATGAAATTTTATATTACAAAAACTGAGTTTGGATTCCCACTCTCAGCAATCTGCGTGACTTGATCATGGACGAAGCCCATAAGTCCAAATACTCCATTCACCCAAGAACAGATAAGATGTACAAGGACTTGAAGGAGTATTATTGGTGGCCCAGTATTAAGAAGGATATAGCCACGTATGTCGGTAAATGTTTAACTTGTGCGAGGGTTAAAGCCGAATATCAAAAGCCTTCGGGAATGTTGCACCAACCGAAAATACCACAATGGAAATGGGAACAAATTACCATGGATTTTGTAACCCACCTCCCTAAAACTTCCCGAGGAAACGATGCAATATGGGTGATAGTTGACCGACTAACCAAATCCGCACACTTCCTTCCAATTCGACCCACTTACACAACCGAAAAACTTGCTCACATTTACATAAATGAAATCGTATCCCGACACGGCGTACCCGTTTCAATTATTTCTGATCGAGATAGCCATTTCACCTCTCGTTTCTGGCAAGCCGTACAAGAAGCTTTGAGAACCCGAATTGACTTAAGTACCGCCTACCATCCCCAAATCGACAGTCAATCTGAGTGAACCATTTAAACCTTATAAGATTTGCTTCGCGCTTGTGGACTAGACTTCGGTGGAAACTGGGATCAACATATTCCACTGGTTGAATTTTCGTATAATAATAGCTATCACAGTAGCATTCAAGCGGCACCATATGAAGAGCTGTACGGGCGGAAACGTAGATCACCTTTGTGCTAGACTGAAGTCGGAGACACTCAAATTACTCGATCTGACTTGATTCAAGAAACCACTGACAAAATCCATAAAATCACAAGCAAATTGAAAATCGCTCGGAATCGACAGAAAAGCTATGCCGATGTTCGCAGAAAACCGTTATCCTTTGAAATAGGTGATAAAGTATTCCTCAAGGTATCCCCGTGGAAAGGCGTTATTCGATTCGGTAAAACTGGTAAACTAGCTCCGCGATACATTGGACCGTATGAAGTAATTTCTAAGTAGGTCCTGTAGCCTACCGACTGAAATTACCTTTGGAGTTGAGTTCTATTCACTATGTTTTTCACGTATCAAACCTGAAAAAGTGTCTTACTGACGAAACCGAAATTGAGCCATTAAAAGATTTAAACATAAACGAAAAAATGAATTTCGTTGAAGAACCGGTGGAAATAATAGATGGAAAAATAAAACAATTAAGACACAACAAGATCTCTTTAGTCAAAGTTCGATGGAATTCAGAACAGGGACCCGAATTCACGTGGGAACGGAAATCCGAATTCAAAATGAAATACTCGCACTTGTTTCCAAATAAAGACAAAGTTGAATAATCAAATTTCGGGGAAGAAATTTTCTAACGGGGGGAGACTGTGACATTTGAGCCAAAACAAGGTACACCTCAGTACGTATTTACCGATTAAGCAAATAAACGCCTTTTGCGTAACAAACGAACGATTAACCGAACGGGTCGGGTTATGACCCAGAAATCCCGGGGGGCCATCTATAAGTGATATACGTTTAATACAAGCTAAAATATTAGTAATATGGCCTTAGTTTGATAGCAAACAAGTTAAATGAAAACTTGCTCGTTTAACTACCCGCTATAAATTTAAACGCGAAAGATAGTTACAAACAAAGCATTGTATCATCCGTTAAGCCTAAAAAGACTTACCAAACACTTCTTTGAAATGTTTTAAGCGATCCGTGAAAAAATACTTGATTTTTACAAGAAAATAGTATGTTTTTATAATTTTACACAAAACTAGCCGAAAAACACTCGTTTTCGCGCTCTTTAACGCACCAGATAAGTTTTTCGGGCCAAAAACCGAACCTGAAATAAATTTGGACTCGGCATTTCACGTTCGGGCACGTAAATCAAGAAAAGTGGGCCAAATGGGCTCAAAACAAGCCCAGCCCGCCAAAGTTGAAAAAAAAAAGAAAAAAAAAATTTATTATTATTATTAAGTTTACTAATATATATATAATAACCCTAGATATTTTTGGACATCAAAATTGATGAAAAACTGCTGGAAAACGTTTCTTCCTCAACGAACTTTCAAGAAACCCTAAAGTAACAACTTAAATAAGTAACTTTTATACTTGTTTAGCCTTGATTAACACCATATAAACATAGTTTGATTGCCAAAAATCATTCCTAACCATGTAAAATTCCAAACAATGGTCCATAAACATGTTTTGATCGTACACATGGTAAGGAACCTGTTTTGATAGTTTTTTTTGGCCATAAACACGGATTAAAGGGTTGAAACGGCATTTTTACGATTCAAAAGTTCGTTTTTATGCACTAGCCGAAACCTTAAGTTAAGGGCTTTTATGTTGATGAAAAATTGCTTGGTTTGTGATATAGGGACTTGTATCTAGCCTACATATGAGCACAAGCGCTTGAAAAGTTGATTAGAAAGGCGGAAACGAACCAAAACCGCTAAGGTAATGCCGAAACACTCGCTTACGAACTGTTTAGGTTAAGGTTGTTATGTGCATATTTTTAGGTCTTGATATTTTTCAGGGAAATCAGGGATCATATCGTTGAGTCCCTGTTCAAATTTGGTAATTTTTCGACCATCCGAGAATATTTGGCGAATTTATTACCGAATTGGGACGTTTATTTGGGAAAAATAGCTAAAATACTTCAAAAATTATGAAATTTTTCTATAAACTCATATTTAATGTATTTTGATCACATATAAATTTTGGGGTCATTTGGAGAAGTCTAAAGGAGTTTTGTGTATATGCGTTCGTGTGAATTTTTATAGCCGAATTTGGGCCGAAAAGAATATTGCACGAGCTTTTTACATTCTGGAATTGATACAGGTTGTTTTGGGACATGATTTAAGTATTCAAGAATTTTGGTGGAATATTTAAAAATTGTTTGGGATAAACGGACAATTTTCAGACGAAATATAGCTGATAAAATGAAAATTTATAAATTAATAAATCAGTAAATAATTTCAGAAATATTTTTATAAAAATCTACATATTTTAATTGATAATTGGCTAAATTTTCATAATTTAATGATTAATGGTTAATTAATTATGCTAATTTGAAGATTAAACAATTCAGTTTTTATAAAAACCGGCTAGTTCGTGATTAACGACCTGCGGGAATATTAAAACACCAAGAGTGATCAAAAATCATATTTTTGGATTAATTAAGTAAAAACGAACTTTTCTATGAGAAACCTGGACAATCCGGGTGGATTGTGCGCGTTTCTTCTTAAAATCAAACTGAATAAACGGAAAGGGGCCCCGTGGCTAATCTGGGACCCTAGTATGTGATCCTTCTTTATAACTTAATCATTTTATTAACCAATACATTTACCCAAGCTTATTTTCCTCATAACTGTTTTCTGAACGCGTAAACGAACAACTTGGCCCAGTTGGGAAAACGGGAATCTGAGCCAAGTTCGGTTTTAAGTATTAGACCTTGAACAACATCACAACCTAAGCCTATTGCCACTTTCTGGGCATTCCAACTATACCCAGATTAGTTATACGGCCAGTTTAGTATTGAGATTATAATAATATTAAAATATTAATATTATTATAATATTGATTATACGAAACCGAGATTGCAAGTTATACAAACCTCGAACCAACGTGCTACTGATTATTTACTAAACAGTGAGTTTCATGACCCCACTCTTTAAACAATTTTACGAACTTTTGGGGTGAAAAGCATGCTTGATTACATATACATACCTGAAACATGTATTGATGTGAATTATCTAAGTGCTAACACACGAAAGTCCCCACGATCACAGTGATTAACTTCGAGCCGGTGGCTTGTGAATAGTACTATTGGTTTGACAAACCCAAACGGAATCGGCCTGGTTGCCGTGTCACATAGCGCCGTTTGCACATGACCATATTCATATATACATGCTATGTAGTGTTAGACATAGCTACTCGGGGCATGTTGTGGGCGGAAAGGGGCCACAGTGGTTGATTGAGCGTGGGAAATGGATGCACGCAGCACATACAGTCAAGGCTTCACTGTAGCTTAGCATAATTACATCATTTACATACATACATACATACTTATTTCATGATTACAAGTGTTGACTTGTGAATACTCATTACTGTTTTCTTGAAACTCGTGAAACTCACCAACTCTAGTAGTTGACCCGTTTTAAACTGCTTTTCAGGTGTACCTAAATCGGAATGATTTGGTGATCTGCTACTTGCCCAAGGTGTGTGGTTGATGCTATGTGAATAGAAGCAAAGGAGTTAGTAGTAAGATCGTATAGTTAACGAACTAGTTTGGTTTGTATCACCTAGACTGTAAAACGATGACAAAACAAGAAAATGTAATATATTGTAATTTAGTTGTAATGTTTCTTTATAAACAATGTGTTGATACCAGAGGTGTCTGTTGCATTCTCGTTTTACGCTTCCGCATTGTGCTAGTCGTGGTGTGACAGCATTGGATCTTCAAATCCAGGAGGTTGAGTGACATAGACTTCTTCATCAATTTTCCCATTCAAAAATGCAGACTTTACATCCAATTGATAAACCTTTATATTCATGGATGCTGCATATTATGCCAGAAAGATTCTGATTGCGAGTCTTGCAACTGGAGCAACAACTTCTTCAAAGTCCACTCCTTCCTCTTTTAAGCATCCTAGAGCTACCAGTCTTGCTTTGTTCTTAATAACAATTCCTCTTTCGTCCTTCTCGTTTCTGAAAACCCACTTGGTGCCAATAGCATACTTGCCTCTTGGCTTGTCAACCAAATACCATACATGTAAATCTCTGAATTGGACCAATTCTTCCTGCATAGCTTCTACCCAGCTGTTGTCTTTTAAGGCTTGATTAATGTTCTTGGGTTCAACTTGGGATAAGAAGCAGGCATATAGGCAGATGTTTGCCTTTTCAGAAGAACTTCTTGTCACTCTTTCATGCAAGTCTCCTATTCTATTTTCTGTTGGGTGATTTCTTTCAACATAAGTGGTTTGCACAACTTGTTGTGTTTTTTTTTTTGGGTAAAGGGATTCACCCGGTTAAATGCATTCCACACAATCAAAAAGTACAAGTAATATGACAGAGTGCCATATTAGTTCTCATGTATGACATGCCATACAAGAGTAAACAAACCAAAAACCACCAAACATTGGTAAACACAGCCAAAGCTTACACAAGAACAATATAAATAAACAAAACTAAAACAAATCAACCATTATCATCAATCTGGTGGGAAACTCCCCGCGGAAAGTGCCAATCCTCGAGAACCCGATTAACCCGTTCAGAATTCTTGAACTTTAGAGTCATAAGCTTTAGGCGCGTCCCCCTAATGATTTCGTCCGCAACCATCTTCGGGGTCTTCAAAGAGTTCTTGAAAAGCCGGTTGTTTCGCTCCTTCCAGATAACGTAAACCGAAGCCCCAAATAGCAGCCGATTAACAACATTTTCAATAGAGTTGGACATTCCAAATTGAGACACATATTGAAGAATATTCGCCCAACCATTCCTACATCCCTGAAACTTCCCTTTCATTCTTACAATACTCCAAACCTCAGCAGAGAACTTACACTCATAGAAGAGGTGGTTACGAGAATCCGGCTCTCCATTACAAAGAGGGCAGCAATACAAGTTATAATTTGGATACCCACCAATTTTCCATCCCATAATACGATTCTGCGTGCTCAACCTATCATGAAGCACAATCCACAACATAAAGGAGTGTTTTGGAACACATTGAGAGAACCAAACAACATGCACCCAAGACACCTTATCAGCCGGTCTCCGAATAAGATTCCAAATTCCAGACGCCGAGAAATTCATTGAAGTCCCATTCTCATCCATTACCACGATCTTGTCCCTCTCATCCGGACAAATGCACCCAAGACACCTTATCTACACAACTTGTTGTGTAGATACTTCTGTTTCAAGATTTGTCATATTTAACACAGCAGAATCATCTTCAATTCTCATTTGGGATTCTTCATTTTCTTGAACTTGATTTATCTCTGATGAAGATGCTTAATTTGACCCAAATTGCAGAGAGTCAAACAAAGACTGGAACCTTTCTTCAAACTGATTTATCCTTTCAGTCTGATCAGGTTGCTGACTTTGAATTGGATCACTCTCAACTTCACTTGGCCCTTCACTGGAAACTTCCACTACATTATCTTGTCCATTTTTATCAACTTCAGCAGCTTGAAGGTTGTTTTTTTCAAAGTTAAAGCCATTAGACTCAGGAGCAACAGATGACCATAGCTTGTCCAGATCAACTTGTTTTTGCTTTTCTTTATCTTCAAAGCTGGTTCTGTACATGCTTTCATCTATATCTTTACTGTAGATTTTGAATGATTTGATCATCATTCCTAAGTCAAACAGCCACTTGGGTCCTTCAACATTATTGAAATGGTTTTCATTGAAAATTATATCAGAAGATTCAATCACCACTATGTGCTCCTTCACATAGACTCTGTAAGCCTTTGAATGAGATGAATAACCTACAAAGAAGCATTCCAGAGATTTGGACTGGAATTTGTTCAAATAATCCTTTGTATTTATGAGTGAGCATCTGCACCAAAAGGCTTTAAGAACTTTACATAAGGCTTTCTCTTAAAGATAACCTCATATGGAGTCTTATTTTGAGCCTTGTTCAAAAGAACCCTGTTCTGCACATAACATGCAGTGTTGACTGCTTCTGCCCAGAAGATGACTGGTAAATTTGCATCAGCAATCATGGTCCTTGCAGCTTCAATTAAAGTTCTGTTTCTTCTTTCTACAACACCATTCTGTTTAGGAGTTCTGGGAGCATTGTATTGTTGAAAGATACCCTTAGAAGTGCAGAATTCATCCATAATTCCATTTCTGAACTCTATGCCATTGTCACTTCTAATGACCTTCACCTTCCTTTCAAGTTGATTTTCCAATTTTAGCACATACATTCTGATTAACTCTGCAGTTTCATCTTTGCTGCCCATAAAGTATACCCAGGTAAACCTTGAATAGTCATCAGTAATTACCAAGCAGTATCTTTTCTTCCCAATACTTGGAACACTTACAGGACCAAAAAGATCCATGTGTAGCAGTTCCAAGACCTCATCAATAGTGTTTATCATTTTGCTTTTATGTGAGGATTTGTGCTGTTTCCCTTTCAGGCAGGATGTGCATTTTTCTTCCAATTTGAACTCTCTTGTGGGAAGGCCAACAACATGTTCACCTTTGACAAGTTTGTTCATGTTCTTTAAATTCACATGACACATCTTCCTATGCCATAGCTTAGTTTCATTTTCAGTTGCTTTTGACACAAAGCATGAACCACCTCTTGAAGTTGCAGTATTCATTCTCAGTTCATAGAGGTTGTCATTTCTCGGAGCCATCATCATAATCATGTCATGTGGAATAACAAATTCAGGCTTCAAGATCAGGTAGTGTTCATCATTGAAAGCCACTTTGTATCCTTTATCACAGACTTGAGAAATGCTGAGCAAGTTGTATTGTAGTCCTTCAACATGCAGCACATCCTCAAAGAATACTTTGCCATTTGTAAGTGTTCCTCTTCCAACAATCTTTCCTCCATATTCATCACTCCCAAAGGCAACTGGCCCTTCATATTTCTTTTCATAGTTTATTAACACACCCTTATCACAGGTCATGTGCTGAGTCATTTTTGTTCAAGGAATGTTCCTGAGTATTTGAAGATTCAGCCTGGTCATGCACCTTTGCCATAAATGCAACATTTTCCCTCTCAATTTCAGCAGCATGATTGCTCCAATCAAATTCCCCATCCTATGACACCCTGGTAACAGCCACATTTCCTTGGTCTCTCTGCTGGTTCACATTGTTCTGATTTGATCTGTTCTGGTTTGTGTGAGCCTGCAATTGGTTGTTTCTTTGAGGTTGAAATGTTTGCTGTTGAGGTCTGTTCAGATTTTGGTAGGGGTTCTGGTTGGTAATCTAATTTCTTTGCTGCTGGAAAATTTGATTCTGGTTCTGGTAGAATTGATTTTCATTCAATTGATTTCCAGCTTGCCTTGGCATGTTACATTCTCTTGCAAAGTGTCCTAGTTGTTGACAGTTATAACAGATAGCCTTTGATTTGTCAAATCTAATTCTTTCAGTTGGACCATTGAAGCTTGTTCTACATGTCATGTTGTACAATCTCTTGCTCCTCACTGCTAGCATAGCTGCTTGCCATTTAATGTCCATATCTTCTAAATCATCAGCATCTATTTGTTCTAGGTCTTCTTGCACAATGCTTGTATTTCAGATTCTTGGCCACAAAGGCATGGTATGACTCAGTGAACATGGAGAACAAGGCCTGGTAGTCTGTTCCTTGAGTTGGGTTGTGATGCATGAAAGTAATTTGCCCATTTGCTGGAGATGGTGTGTCATCTTCAATCAGCTGAACATTAAATCTTGATTGACTACTGCAAGATAGTTGGTTTCTGATGGTTCCTCAACAATAGGCTGTTGATTCTTGATTGAGAGGTTGCCCATGGGTGCCACAAGAGCATTGTTCATTTGAAAGCTTGGCTTGTCCTCTCGAATCATATGGTTTTCAATCATTTCATGTTCTGCAGCCTTGAGGAAGGCTATCACATCATCTAACTTGAAATTAGGAAAGCTTGTCTTCTCTTTGATGAACTTGCTAGCAGTGTACCACTCACCAGACAAGGATGATAGAAGTTTCTTGTTCAGGTCAAAATCAGATATCTGAAGGTCTGTTGTTCTAATTTCATTCACAATCATCATGAATCTTTGCAGAACTGACTTTAGTCTTTCTCCTTCCTTGAACTTGAATCTGTCAAGCTGCTGTTTCAATCTGTCTTTCTTGATGTCTCTCAATTCTGTATTCCCCTCAAACATTTCAATGACTGAATCATACATGCCCTTTGCAGCCTTGTGATGATTTACTGTTGTCAGAATTTCCCAAGAAAGCCCTAATTTCAGCATAGACGAGCTTTATCATCCCTCTTCTTCATCTTCAGTTCAACAGTTACGTTGTTGTTTGGAGCTGTTGAAGGAACGTAGTTTCCTTCAATGATAGACATCCACAGCTCTGGGTCATTGTAGTTCACAGCCGCTTCAAACAGCACTTTCCATTTTATGAAGTTTTCTTATCCGAGTAGCCTTGGAATCTTGTTTGTTGAAACTTCTTGGTCTTCCATATCAGTAAACTTGGAGTTTGCAGTAGTGAGGACGGAGTAAAGCTTCAAGCTTTTTCACAACTTCTGTCCCATGGCCTTCAGCGAGCTTACTCAAGCTCTAATACCACTTGTCAGGACCGTGAATCAGGTGAAACCTATAAAGGTTGACAAGAACACACCGACTCTGCTAACCCAAAGGCCTATTGAATATCCTGGCGGAATCAGGATATCTAACAAGTGGGAATGAAGGAGTGAAAGTATAACCAACACGAAACGTAAATGAATGATCAGTAAGAACGATTTCAAGACAATGATTCACTGCATTTAATATATCATTTAATACAACAGTGAAAGAAATGTCTAGGGTTTCGTGTATGATGGCGGCGGCGATTGTACGAGAAAACAAAGAGAATATTCTTTGGAATGTTTTTCGTATTCAGTGCGTGCCAGCCGGTATTCCATCTGGAAATCCGTGTCCTAAAATGTATCCTAGGACCCCTATTTATAAACCCTGACATTCCTTCTAGAAGTTCCTAATCATTACATAATGAAACTCAAAATAACACAAGTGTTGAGTCCTCGAGCAAGGTAACTATCTTGCTCGAGCATACTCACTATGCTAGGTATGCTCGATGAAAGTCTTCGAGCATATTTTACTTAGAATATATTCTCTTTCGGAGAATATATTCTCCTCCAGTAAGCTTCGTTCTTCTTGACATGTCCATGCTTTGCTCGAACTTGTCCATCGAGCAAGCTCATTCTTCTTGATGTCTTCAGTTATACTTATTCAGCAATCTTTAGCATGCTCGGATGTAAATCTTGCTCGGGAACTGAACTGTGCTAGAAGTCCTTGCTTTGATCACGTGACGTCTTCTTATTGCATCCATGCTTGTCCCCATGTGCTCGATCATCCTGTGCTCGTAACACTTGGTTAAAACTAGTATGATCAAGCTGTTTGCTCGATTGGCAATCCATGCTTGATAGAAGAACTCTTGCTCGTTGAAGTGTAGCTTGCTCGAAGCCTTAACACTTAGAAAAATTAACCATTTAAGGTTCAGAAGACCTTGCTCGAAGTAGTAAAACCATGCTCGATCGTCTAGGCTTGCTCGAATTCCATACTTAGCCGTTTTCTGAGGAGGTTGAGAAGATTCCAATCTTCCTTATCAAAAATCCGACCCAACATCTGTCACAACTTTAACCAGAGCGACTGGAAAGTGACAGGGCGTCACCCCAATAGATCTATTAATATTTCTACGTCCTACTTTGAGGTTAACTGTTATAACGACTTGGTAATTTATACCGAGCAATTTATGCTAGTCTAATTTAATTCAACATACTTAATACACTTGTAAACAAAATAAAATGTTATTAACAAAGTGCGTTCTTCCCCTAAAATATTGATAAAAATTACACTATTAAAAGGTGGGGATTTATGAGAAACTCACGGTTTGTAGCTTGTTAAGAGATTGTCCAACAGAGCTCGTGTCCTATAATTACATAGTATATTTTCATTAATATACATTTTAAGTTGTTATAATATTTCGGGTTTACAAGGACTCGTTGGTAACTTTTATTAAGCTTACATCTATGTTATCACACAAGCATACAATCATATGAAAACTCCTATTTTATATTTCTATTTACTTAATAATTATTAGAAGATAAATAAACAAGTAATATCAATTATTATTTATCATATTTAACATACAACTAGCGATTATATTATTTTAATATTGTTTGTTTCAATAAAAATATAGTTTTAGTTGCTGAAATAGTTTAAAATTATAAGTTTTATTCTAGTTATGATTATAGTATCGTTTTTGTAGGTTTTGTCGGTTTTGCCGGTTTCGCGTTTAACGGCGAACCGGTTAACTTTTTATGTGAAACTTTATGTTTTTAAATTTTTGAAACACTTTTTATATAAAAATAATTAATTTTTATAAGTTCTTTTTATAAAAATACTTTATTTTCATTTAGTTATTATTTTCTAAAATTAGAAAATTTTAACGTTTTTGTGTCGGTTTTCGCGACACGAACCGTATATGATCAAGTTTTTCTATCTTGTACTCTATTTGTACATTAAATTATGTTAGGTACAAGTATTTTATGACTTTAACGGCTGTTCTAAAACAGTCCCTAAATGTGATGTCGGTTTGCGTTTAAAAGTCGGTTTTTCGATCTTTAAAGTTACCGACAAGCAACTAAGTAAAACCAAATATCCTAAACAATTTTGTACGTAAACTTAAGTGTTTCAAACTCATAATTTACCAGAATTTCTAGATTCATAGGGTTATCACAAATTACAAATTTTAAGCAAGTTTCAAGAAGGCAATTTATGTTCTATTCTATCATGTGAAACAATCTTAATCAAACTAACAATCTTCGCAATCATCATATACCATCAATACTTTTAAAATCTGATTTTTCTTTCTTCCTTAACAAGTAATGATCATTCATATAAGATGCCATATTATAACTTTTAACACACTTCATATTCTTATTCAATATTTGTGACTAGTAACCAATTTTCTAGCATACAACCTCATCATGGGTAAATGATTCTTAAATGACCAAGTAGTGTGAAGTTATTTATATTCAATTCATCATGTATGCATGTGTGTTCAAATATTATGGCATTATTTCATCAACTAGAGATTTTTCCATGTGTGAAAAAAAATAAAGTTTCTATCTATAGTAAGTACCAATTATATGTAGTTTCACAAAAATTTATCAATTACTAGCATGGTGTCCTCTATCATATTTTTAATCACCTTTCAATAATATCTCAAATTCATGTTTGTTAAACATTCATGTTAAAATTAAAATCAACTATGCACTTAGCAAAAAGTTTCTTTTATTAGTAATAATCAACAATAGTCTAACTTAGACATATTTCAACTATCAAATTATGTATTCTAACAAAACCCTATCATCACTTTCTTCAAGAATCATGTGCAATACTACCAAAATCTAACTTTTAAACCAAACACCAAATACCAAATTTCATCTCTTGATTATTATAAAGTTCATATTTCAATCGTACCAATTAATAAAAGCAACTACTATTATCTAGTCAACAACTTATGTAGAAACCCACTTTATAAATATCATGTTTACCAAATTATTAGTCATCCAAATCAACAACACAAGACTATTTCTCTTTTTCAATATAACAATAACAGTACAACTAAATTCATGTATGTAACCATGCATTTGGGTTTTGGTCCCCACATTCATACATACAAACTAACAATTACACACACATGCACACAATTTTCCTTTTCATCTTTCAAATTTCTCTAACCATAATTATTAAATCATAACTAAAAGTCAATATACCACATTTATGGGTTATTATTTTACCTTGGATTTTGGGTGAAACTTAAGAGATGATAAAGATGACAAAAGCTCCTAACAATGACTTGATCTTCTTGATTTCTATAGCTTCCTAATCCACATGCAACCCACTTAAACCTTCATTCTAACTTAATCTTTCATGGTGTATGTGTGTGTTGAAAATGAATTTTGAAGATGATGAAAAGTGGTGGTGGGATGTCATGGTATTTAAAGGGAGGAGTAATGAGAGTAGGGTGGTGACGTGTGTTATTTAGCTTAGGTGATGTGTTATGGTTGGTTTACTTGGCAACACCCAACACATGCTAGGTAAATTATGATGGTGAATGTATGCAAAACCATGGGTTGGATGGTGGGTGGTGGATTAGATGGTGGGAAGAGAAAAGGGTTGGGTAATTTTAGTGGGTTTTAAACAAAGTTCTAACTTTTCCGTTTTACGTTTTGTGAATTTTAATTAACAAACGAATTCCATTTCTAATAACTTTTATCAGGTTTTATCCGTTATTGGATTCCTGACAATATGAACTAAAGAAACTAAAATTTGGTGATAGTTGAGTTCGGGCTTGTTCGGTGTCGAACAATGGCTATTGAAGCGCAAACTTTCTAAATTTTTCGAAAAGAATCTTCTAAAGATAAGTTTATCACTTATTACTAATTTTTTATTATAATTATAATTTTTCGAGTTATCCCTGACATGTTTGGACATTTGACAGTATTTAAGTCGTTACAGTTGTTTGTTTTGTGTAGAGTTTGCTACGCGACAAATTTAAAATTTTTCGAACTCAATAAAATAAAGTATATATATTTTCAAATTTTTTGAACTAAAAAATCATTATTTTATTTCTTATAATATTTTATTACATAACATAGATTACATTAGCATCAGATTAGGCTAAATTTTAACCGGCGACACATACTTCCCTCCTTTTAGAAATTTCGTCCCGAAATTTAGGAGGTGATACTAGTGTCGGATTCTACAAGAAAGAGGTGTGGGTATTTTTGTTTCATTTGATCATGTCGTTCCCAAGTGAACTCTGATCCAAGTCTTGAATTCCAATGGACTTTTACAAACCTAATCCTATTCCGCCTCAGCTTTTGGATCTTCCAATCCATAAATTCAATCGGTTCTTCTATAAATCGAAGTTTGTCATCTAGTCGAATATCATCTACCGGAAAAATCAAGGATTCGTCAGCCAGACATTTCTTTAAATTTGACACGTGGAACACGTCGTGTATCCCTCTGAGTTCTTGAGGTAACTTAAGTCTGTAAGCCACCGGACCAACTCGATCAAAGATTTCGAATGGTCCAATGTATCGTGGACTTACTTTTGCCAAATCTGACGACCCCTTTCCTAGGTGAGACTTTTAGCAGAACTCGGTCTCCCACCTGAAATTCTAGAGGCCTTCTGCGATTGTCAGCATAACTCTTTTGTCGATCTGCGGGTGCTTTTAGCCTATCTTTGATCTGAACAATCCTTTATGTGGTTTCTTTAACAATTTCAGGTCCCGTCAGTTGTTTTTCTCCTACTTCAGCCCAACAAAGCGGCGATCGACACTTTCTTCCATACAAAGCTTCGAATGGTGCAGCTTTTATGCTAGAGTGATAACTATTGTTATATGAAAATTCGGCCAATGGTAATTGTTTTTCCCAACTATCTCCGAAATCGAGAACACAGGCTTGCAACATATGTTCCAATGTCTGAATAGTCCTTTCACTCTGACCTTCTGTCTGTGGATGATAGGCTGTACTCATGTCTAGCCGAGTGCCTAGGGACTCGTTCAATGATTGCCAAAAGTGTGACGTAAAACGACCGTCTCTGTCCGAGATAATCGAAACTGGCACACCATGCTTGGCTACAATCTCCTTGAGATAGAGCGTGGTTAATCTCTCCAAATTTTCTTTTTCTCAGATTGGTAAGAAATGAGCTGATTTCGTTAGCCTATCCACAATTACCCAAATACATCGTGATTTCTAGGGGTTCGTGGTAGTTTAGTAATGAAATCCATGGTGATATGCTCCCATTTCCACTAAGGAATTTCAGGTTGTTACAACAAACCTGGAGGTTTCTGGTGTCCAGCTTTAACCTTGGAGCATGTTAGACATTTACTGACGAGTACAGCAATGTCTCCTTTCGTGTTGGGCCACCAATAAAGTTCGGAGATCTTTATACATCTTGGTGGAACATGGGTGGATGGAATATCTAGAGTTGTGTGCTTCATCTAACACCAACCTACGCAGATTTCCATACTTCGGCACCCAAATACGATCAATCAAATACAAGGTGCCATCAGCTTTGGATACAAACTCGCATTCTAGACCTCTCAACTTTTCATCTCTTAAGTTCCTTGGCTTCAAGGCCTCACATTGGGCATTACGAATTTGAGTGGTGAGACTCATATGTATCGTGAATCCCAATGCACGTACGCGTAATGGCTTTTCTCTTTCCTTCCTACTCAACGCATCAGCTACAACATTTGCTTTACCTGGGTGGTAGCGAATATCACAGTCGTAATCGTTGAGTAGTTCCACCCCTCGCCGTTGCCTCATATTCAACTCTTTCTGATCAAAAATCTGTTGAAGACTTTTATGATCAGTGAATATCGTGCACTTCGTTCCATAAAGATAATGTCTCCATATCTTAAGAGCAAAAACGACAGCTTCTAATTCCAAATCGTGGGTTGTGTAATTTGTCTAATGCACTTTCAGTTGCCATGACGCATAGGCTATCACCTTGTCCCGTTGCATAAGCACACAACCAAGACCTAGGCATGAAGCATTACAATAAACTAAGTGCTCCTTTCGGGAGGGACAATATGGGTGCACTACACAACTTCTACTTCAATAACTGAAAGGCTTCTTCTTGCTTCTCGGTCCAGTCATATTTCCTTTCTTTCTGGGTTAATAGCGTCAGAGGTTGAGCTATTTTAGAGAAATTCTTGATGAATCTCCGATATTACCCAGCGAGACCCAAAAATTGTCGCACTTTAGTAGGTGACCTTGGTGTTTCCCAATTCTTAATTGCTTCAATTTTAGAAGGATCCTCGTGTATACCTTGCTCATTGATCACGTGTCCAATGAAATGAACTTCTCGTAGCCAAAAATCGCACTTAGAGAACTTAGCATACAGCTTCTCATTCCTTAGCAGTTCTAGAATCTGTTTCAAATGTTGCTCATGTTCTTTCTTGGTTCGTGAATAAATAGTATGTCGTCGATGAATACTATCACAAATTTTATCCAAGTAAGGTTTACAAACCCTATTCATCAGATCCAAAATACCACTGGAGCGTTAGTTAAACCGAAAAGCATAACTAGGAACTCATAATGACCATAACGTGTTCTGAAAGCGGTCTTGGGAATATCTTCTTCTGCAACTCTTAGTTGATGATACCCAGAACGTAGATCTATCTTTGAATAGAAACTGGATCCTTGTAACTAATCAAATGAAACATCAATCCTCGGTAGACGGTACCGATTCTTGATGGTTAGTTTATTCAGTTCTCGATAGTCAATACACATCCGGAAGGAACCGTCTTTCTTCTTTACGAAAAGAACTGGTGCTCCCTAACGAGAGAAACTCAGTCATATGAAACCTTTATCCAGCAGTTCTTGAAGTTGGTTGGATAGTTCTTGCATAATCTATACGGAGATCGAGCTACCGGTGTAGCATCTTGAACATGATCAATTCTGAACTCAACTTGTCTTGGTGGAGGTAATCCAGGTAAATCTTCAGGGAAAACTTCTGGAAAATCTTGAACTACCGGAATATCTTCTATCTTTCGTTCTTCAGCCTTTGTACTGACAACGTTAACTAGGAATGCAGGATAGCCTTTTCGTAACATCTTACGAGTTTTCATGACACTAATGAATTTTAAATCAGAATTGCTTTAATCAACGTGAATTGTTAGTGTTTTACTATTTGGGAGTGGTAAGCGCACCAACTTTTCTGTGCAGATAATCTCAGCATGATTTTTCGATTGCCAATCCATACCTATGACCACGTCAAAGCTTCCTAGCTCTACGGGTAATAGATCAATATTGAATTTATTGTTTTCTAATAGAATACTACAGCCACGAATGACTTCACTGGTTTCTATTAAATTTCCATTGGCTAGTTCTATTTCATATTTTGTGTCTAACTTACTAGTTTTCATTCCGAGAATTGTTTCAAATTGCTTAGAGACAAAACTTAAATCAGCTCCAGTATCGAAAAGTACAAAAGCATAATGGTTGTTTATCAGAAACGTACCGGTAACCACCGACGAGTCTTTTCATGCCTTCTTTGCATTTAATTCAAAGGCTCTTCCCTTGGCGTTCTGATTTCTGAGTTACGGGCAATCCTTCCTATAGTGCCCTCTAGCTCCGCATTCAAAGAACCCTTGGTTCTGACTATCACTAGATTCCACGTATATTGACTTGGCGTGGCAATCTTGGATGAGGTAACCAAAACGATTACACTTGCTGCACTTCTTGCATCCTCCGAAATGACTTTTCTTGCATATGTTGCAAATGGGCATTTGATTAGCCTTTCCAACACCACCTGCGTTTGCTGTAAACATTCGCCGTGATCCTTGATTTGGGTTTCTCTTGAATTGTCCTCCAGAATTTCCGACCCACTTTCTTTTCTGATCCGCAACCTTTGGGTTTGCACCAACATCTTTCTTTTCAGAACTTGGTTCGGTTAGCTTCTTGCTGACAGGATTCAGTATCCCCTTGCGAACACAGTCATCCCGGTTAATGACTTTGCTAATTCTCTAGCAGACTGAATGGTGTCAGGTTTAGACGAAGTGACCATGCCTCTAATCTCGGGTGCTAGACCCCAGATGTATCTTTCAATTCTAGCATACTCAGGCGTGACGAGTCGTGGTACTAGCCGAGCTAATGCATTAAATCGAGAGGTGTAAGTCGCGATGTCAGCACCCTCCATTGTCAAATTCAAGAAATCATACTCAATCTTTTGTAACTCATTTCTGGGACAATATTCTTTTAACAGCATATCTTTTAACTCGCTCCAGGTCAAACTGTAGGCTGCTTCTTCTCCAAGATTTTGAATTATCGAGTTCCACCATTCTAGAGATTTGTCCTGAAATGAACAGACTCCATACTTGACTCGTTCTTCTGGGGTACAGTTACTTATTTTAATCACAGATTCCATCTTTTCTATCCACCTGACAATTTCCAAAGGACCTTCTGCTCCAGTAAAAGGTTTAGGGTTACACCCTTGAAAAGTTTTGTAAGTACATCCAAATACGGAATTCGTTGTTTTCATAATTTTCAAAAATCATTACTGATTGATGAATCTACTAATTACAGTTTCTATGGAATTTTACAAAATAATTTCATCCTTTTTCAACCTGAAGGGTTACCAGTAGCATTTCCAGTACCATTCCTAGTGCTACTACCGCCACCGTTTCTCGCAACTCGATTAATGTTCTGCTGTTCGAGTGCAGAGTTAACATGTTGAGAAATTAGCTGAGCTAACTCTTCATGTGAGGTAGGTAATCCAGATCCTTGTTCTTGGCTAGCGGTACTTCGCCTCGTTTTAGGTGGCATCTTTCTATTATTTTCATAATAGAAATAATATATAAGTTAAAATTGTTCATGATTAAATATAAAAAAATATACAAGAACCATAAACAAACCGTAACATAATATTTTAAGATGGAATAGCGTTTACAAAAAAACCAAATATACAAAATATGGTGTTATAACATCCATGCACCCTAGAGGTGTCTAACTTTTCCATCCCAAAATATAAGGCTAAAAGTGCCTAATCAACCAACACCTAAGTAAATCACATAAAAGGTGCTAAAGTCTTCATCACCTAAGTAAATCACATAAATATAAAAAAAATCACATCCGTCTTAGTCTCCAATTGCTGCACTTTAGGCAACATCTCCACTTGCCCCACCCTAACCTCCAATTGCATTATCCTATTATTAAAGTACACAAGCAAGTCATTAGAATTCATCTTCCAATATTTATTTTCTAGTAGCTGTGCCTGTTGGTTTTCTAAAACAGTTTCATGTTAGGCCAAATTTTCATCAAGAGAGGTTATTCGCCCCTCCAAAGAATTAACCTGATGACCCTGGTTTTCGAATATCTGTGGAGTTAAGGTTGAAGGTGATGGATCAGTAAGGCTAGCTTTTCCTTTTGATGTAGGAGTTTGCTTAGGGGGTGGGGTGGTGGTAGCTAAGTCATTCATCTTCCTCTTACGAGTATAAACCAATAAAGGCGTAGTATGTGTCTGTGGAATAGACACGAGAGGAGTGAGGTCAGTAATGGTGGAGGGTAATGCAGTCTTGGGTTTTTCTCCTAACTCGGGCTCAGTATCAGAAATGTAAGTAATCTGAGGACCACTAGACATCTGTGACATAAGACATAACCCGTGCTTAGTAATAATTAGTAAATAAAATATATAAATCATAATATTAACCTTTATATTACATAAACAAATTAAAGATAATATATATAGTTTTTTATTTACTTTTAGTTTCGTGAGTTAGGAAACATGCTTGTTTTGAATACTTGAGTATAGTCTAGGAAATTTTTCTCAAAATTTCCTAGTTTTCTATACCTGTTGGCTCTGATACTAACTTTTGTCACACCCCAAAAATCTTATAACTTAACAGCGGAAGACTTAATTAGGTCGGTTTGGGTGGTGACAGATGCCGTTTAGCCGAACAGTATTCAAAACACAACAAATCACACAAATAGTTGGACATTTATTATAAGTTTAAAAAAAAACTTAGTTTCAAGTACCAAGTGCATGTTTATTTAAAGTCCTAAAACTTTGTCCAACATTTTCGAGCATACAATGAAGTCCATCGGTTTTTCCCACACCCATTGCTTACGAAACTCCGGTCTTTCCTTTACCTGAAAAACACGTTTAAAATCAAGTCAACACATGATTGGTGAGTTCTCTTTAAAAATATTTTTCAATTCACTTTGGTATAATTTATATACTATCTTTCATTTTAACAAATCTCACATTTTATTTAGTGTTACAATTGTATTAGTCATTGATTTGCAAGAAATATGACACGCATTTGAATATAAACCAATAACACGAAACATACCATACTCAAAACATTCGTCACAACTTTACCCAGAGCGACTGGAAAGTGACGGGGCGTCACCCCAATAGATCTATTAATATTTCTACGTCCTACTTTGAGGTTAACTGTTATAACGACTTGGTAATTTATAGTGAGCAATTTATGCTAGTCTAATTTAATTCAACATACTTAATACACTTGTAAACAAAATAAAATGTTATTAACAAAGTGCGTTCTTCCCCTAAAATATTGATAAAAATTACACTATTAAAAGGTGGGGATTTATGAGAAACTCACAGTTTGTAGCTTGTTAAGAGATTGTCCAACAGAGCTCGTGTCCTATAATTATATAGTATATTTTCATTAATATACATTTTAAGTTGTTATAGTATTTCGGGTTTACAATGACTCGTTGTTACCTTTTATTAAGCTTACATCTATGTTATCACACAAGCATACAATCATATGAAAACTCCTATTTTATATTATTAGAAGATAAACAAGTAATTATTATTAGAAGATAAATAAACAAGTAATATCAATTATTATTTATCATATTTAACATACAACTAGCAATTATATTATTTTAATATTGTTTGTTTCAATAAAAATATAGTTTTAGTTGCTGAAATATTTTAAAATTATAAGTTTTTTTCTTGAGATTATAGTATCGTTTTTGTCGGTTTTGCCGGTTTCGCGTTTAACGGCGAACCGGTTAACTTTTTATGTGAAACTTTATGTATTTAAATTTTTGAAAACACTTTTTATATAAAAATAATTAATTTTTATAAGTTCTTTTATAAAAATACTTTATTTTCATTTTAGTTATTATTTTCTAAAATTAGCAAATTTTAACGTTTTCGTGTCGGTTTTCGCGACACAAAACCGTCTAGGATCAAGTTTTTCTATCTTGTACTCTTTTTGTACATTAAATTATGTTATGTACAAGTATTTTATGACTTTAGCGGCTGTTCTAAAACAGTCCCTAAATGTGGTGTCGGTTTGTGTTTAAAAGTCGGTTTTTCGATCTTTAAAGTTACTGACAAGCAACTAAGTAAAACCAAATATCCTAAACAATTTTGTACATAACCTTAAGTGTTTCAAACTCAGAATTTACCAGAATTTCTAGATTCATAGGGTTATCACAAATTACAAATTTAAGCAAGTTTCAAGCAGGCAATTTATGTTCTATTCTAGCATGTGAAACAATCTTAATCAAACTAACAATCATCGCAATCATCATATATCATCAAATTAAAATCTGATTTTTTTTCTTCCTTAACAAGTAATGATCATTCATATAAGACGCCTTATTATAACTTTTAACACACTTCATATTCTTATTCAATATTTGTGATTAGTAACCAATTTTCTAGCACACAACCTCATCGTGGGTAAATGATAATTATATGACCAAGTAGTATAAAGTTCTTTATATTCAATTCATCGTGTATGCATGTGTGTTCAAATATTATGGTATTATTTCATCAACTAGAGATTTTCCAAGTGTGAAAAAAAATAAAGTTTCTATCTATAGTAAGTACCAATTATATGTAGTTTCACAAAATTTATCAGTTACTAGCATGGTGTCCTCTATCATATTTTAATCACCTTTCAATAATATCTGAAATTCATGCTTGTTAAACATTCATGTCAAAATTAAAATCAACTATGCACTTAGCAAAAAGTTTCCTTTATTAGTAATAATCAGCAATAGTCTAACTTAGACATATTTCAACTATCAAATTATGTATTCTAACAAAGCCCTATCATCACTTTCTTCAAGAATCATGTGCAATACTACTAAATTCTAACTTTTTAACTAAACACTAAATACCAAATTTCATCTCTTGATTATCATAAAGTTCATATTTCAATCGTACCAATTAATAAAAGCAACTAATATTATCTAGTCAACAACTTATGTAGAAACCCACTTTATAAATATCATGTTTACCAAATTATTAGTCATCCAAATCAACAACACAAGACTATTTTTTTTTCAATATAACAATAACAGTACAACTAAATTCATGTTTGTACACATGCATTTGGGTTTTGGTCCCCACATTCATACATACAAACTAACAATTACACACACATGCACACACTTTTCCTTTTCATCTTTCAAATTTCTCTAACCATTATTATTAAATCATAACTAAAAATCAATATACCACATTTATGGGTTATTATTTTACTTTGAATTTTGGGTGAAACTTAAGAGATGATAAAGATGACAAAAGCTCCTAGCAATGACTTGATCTTCTTGATTTCTATAGCTTCCTAATCCACATGCAACCCACTTAAACCTTCATTCTAACTTAATCTTTCATGGTATATGTGTGTGTTGAAAATGGATTTTGAAGATGATGAAAAGTGGTGGTGGGATGTCATGGTAATTAAAGGGAGGAGTAAGGAGAGTAGGGTGGTGACGTGTGTTATTTAGCTTAGGTGATGTGTTATGGTTGGTTTACTTGGCAACATTTAAAATCACCCAACACATACTAGGTAAATAATGATGGTGAATGCGTGCAAAACCAAGGGTTGGATGGTGGGTGGTGGATTAGATGGTGGGAAGAGAAAAAGGGTTGGGTAATTTTGGTGGTTTTAAACAAAGTTCTAACTTTTCCGTTTTACGTTTTGTGAATTTTAATTAACTTAGAATTCTCCTGCCTTTTAATCCGAATTGCGACTTAAAGGAGTAACGGCTATGTGTGTGTTTTCTTGAGGTGTTTGGCAAATATGGAAAGGTAATGGAATTATGAGATCTAAGGTTTTAAGGAAGGGCTAAGGGGTATTTTTACCCTTAGCTCATGGACCTTAGGCCCATTAGTTTACTAAGTCCATGTTTAGTGCTAGGTCCATACCCATTTATGCCTACCATTTCTTGTATTAATTTATTATTTATTCTACGGACATTAAATAACAAGGTTTATTTAAATATTTCATTATTTATTGTTTCTAAAAAGTCGGATGTTACATTTACATTAACTTATGTTATGTACAAGTATTTTATGACTTTAGGGGCTGTTCTAAAACAGTCCCTAAATGTGGTGTCGGTTCGCGTTTAAAAGTCGGTTTTCGATCTTTAAAGTTACCGATAAGCAACTAAGTCAAACCAAATATCCTAAAAAATTTTGACATCAACTTAAGTGTTTCAAACTCATAATTTTCCAGAATTTCTAGGGGTTAGCAAAAATTACAAATTTTAAGCAAAGTTTCAAGCAAGCAGTTTATGTTCTACTCTAGCATGTTAAACAATCTTAATCAAACTAACAATCTTTGCAAT
The DNA here is from genome assembly GCF_021521415.1 of Bidens hawaiensis. Classification (NCBI taxonomy): domain Eukaryota; kingdom Viridiplantae; phylum Streptophyta; class Magnoliopsida; order Asterales; family Asteraceae; genus Bidens; species Bidens hawaiensis. Next base: position 73,755 of record NW_027501700.1, read on the forward strand.
CATCATATATCATCAAATACTTTTAAAATCTGATTTCTATTCTTCCTTAACAAGTAATGATCATTCATGTAAGATGCTTTATTATAACTTTTAACACACTTCATATTCTTATTCAATATGGTGACTAGTAACCAATTTTCTAGCATACAACCTCATCATGGGTAAATGATTCTTATATGACCAAGTAGTATGAAGTTCTTTATATTCAATTCATCATGTATGCATGTGTGTTCAAATATTATGACATTATTTCATCAACTAGAGATTTTACCATGTGTGAAAAAAATAAAGTTTCTATATATAGTAAGTACCAATTATATGTAGTTTCATAAAAATTTATCAATTACTAGCATGGTGTTCTATATCATTTTTTTTAATCACCTTTAAATAATATCTCAAATTCATGTATGTTAAACATTCATGTCAAAATTAAAATCAACTATGCACTTAGCAAAAAGTTTCTTTTATTAGTAATAATCAACAATAGTCTAACTTAGACATATTTCAACTATTATTCTAACAAAACCCTATCATCACTTTCTTCAAGAATCATGTGCAATACTACCAAAATCTAACTTTTAAACCAAACACCAAATACCAAATTTCATCTCTTGATTATTATAAAGTTCATATTTCAATCGTACCAATTAATAAAAGCAACTACTATTATCTAGTCAACAACTTATGTAGAAACCCACTTTATAAATATCATGTTTACCAAATTATTAGTCATCCAAATCAACAACACAAGACTATTTTTTTTTTCAATATAACAATAACAGTGCAACTAAATTCATGTTTCATGTTTGTACACATGCATTTGGGTTATGGTCCCCACATTCATACATATAAACTAACAATTACACACACATGCACACACTTTTCCTTTTCATCTTTCAAATTTCTCTAACCATTATTATTAAATCATAACTAAAAATCAATACACCACATTTATGGGTTATTATTTTACCTTGGATTTTTGGGTGAAATTTAAGAGATGATAAAGATGACAAAATCTCTTAACAATGACTTGATCTTCTTGATTTCTATAGCGTCCTAATCCACATGCAACCCACTTAAACCTTCATTCTAACTTAATGTTTCATGGTGTATGTGTTTGTTGAAAAAGGATTTTGAAAATGATGAAAAATGGTGGTGGGGTGTAATGGTATTTAAAGGGAGGAGTAAAGAGAGTAGGGTGGTGATGTGTGTTATTTAGCTTAGGTGATGCGTTATGGTAGGTTTACTTGGCAACATTTAAAATCACCCAACACATACTAGGTAAATTATGATGGTGAATGTATGCAAAACCATGGGTTGGATGGTGGGTGGTGGATTAGATGGTGGGAAGAGAAAAGGGTTGGGTAATTTTGGTGGGTTTTAAATAAAGTTCTAACTTTTCCGTTTTACGTTTTGTGAATTTTAATTAACAAACGAATTCCGTTTCTAATAACTGTTATCAGGTTTTATCCGATATTGGGTTCCTGACAATATGAACTAAGGAATCTAAAATTTGGTGATAGTTAAGTTCGGGCTTGTTCGATGTCGAACACTGGTTATTGAAGCGCAAACTTTCTAAATTTTTCGAAAAGAATCTTCTAAAAATAAGTTTATCACTTATTACTAATGTTTTTATTATATTTATAATTTTTCGAGTCATCCCTGACATGTTTGGACATTTAACTGTATTTAAGTCGTTACCGTTGTTTGTTTTGTGTAGAGTTCGCTATGCGACAAACTTGAAATTTTTCGAACTCAATAAAATAAAGTATATATATTTTGGAATTTTTGGAACTAAATATCATTATTTTATTTCTATAATATTTTATTACATAACATAGATTACATTAGCATCGGGTTAGGCTAAATTTTGACCGGTGTCACAAAGTTCACACGAGAAATGTTCTTAGTGTGAGAAATCATTTTTATAAATCAGAACTTTTCTTTTATTTTTCTATTTATTATATTATAAGGGTAGATTAGTCATGGTTCCAAATTCTTTTTTTGGTAATTAATTTATACAGATTTCATGTAAGTTTCAAACTTTATTATTCTTTTCCATTTTCTTAATTCTTTATGATATTTTTTCTACTCACATATGATCTTAAGTGTTTTAATTATCCAAATAATTTTAAAACATCAAAATAGATTTTATTATCCCAAAATCAACCTACATCAAACAACTAATAATACACACATGACAAACGGGACATTTTGATATACTAAACCAACCCATGAATGCATGTTCGTGCATAGACATAGGCAGTACGTGTTTATTCAATGTAATTAAAAATTAAAAAAAAACATATGCAAATGACTAAATTATTACATTAAACCAATAGTATTCTCAACAATTAAGAGTTCAACGGTTATCATATAAAAACAAATATGTCATAATTGCTTAGAGGTCAAGCATATCGAATCCTATAAATGGTTTAAAAATAATAATGAAAATATTAGTTTCCACAAAACCTTAACTTAACCAAATAGTTGCTAATATAGTCATTGTTGTATAATTCTTCGAAACATATCTATTCCTTTCTCTTATAGAACCTTAAAATAATATATATACTTTTTTATGTCTGAAAGCAGGACTTTGGCCACGTATTGTTTCCTTAATCTCAACGGCTAAGGATCCTAATTAGTTAAGGCTTCGAAAAATCACAATCCGACTTTATTTTTGCAATAGAAGTCTCTATGCACTCATTTTAAAACGTCCAAAGTCTTAATGGTAATCATATTTTCTTGCTTTATCTTTAACCTAGAATGGCCAAGGGCCTTAAAATAACAATTCCATCTTCAATCGCATATGCCATAGAATGTCTAACGACCTTCAAATCTCTTACACCTGCATTGCCTACATATAATGCCCAAATTAGAATATTGTCCCATTGTAAATAGCATTAGTATTTGCACATATTACATAAATCAAATTACCTACACAAACCTACATGAACATGTTGTCCACAATAAACAAGACCAGCACATATTACACAAATTTTCTAAACAACCTTACATTTTTTTGGGTTCGATTAACCATATTACACAGATTCATATTAGATATACACATGCATTACTTACACATAATTGCCATATTATAAGAACATTAACCCATATTATACTATTTTATCTAAACAGATTGCACAAATTACCTACATTGACGGTTATACATTGTCCATATCATCCCTGCATCTTTGTAATTGTTTCTTGTGGCTCATTTTGACGACAACCTCATCGGTGTTAATGAATATATTGACCCCACCTTTGGATGTCCCAGCCTCCTTCAATATACATAGTAACAACATACAATTAAAACAACCTACAATAAACCAACCTACACAGTCTTCGCAGCAACATATTCCAAAAAAATATATATAAAAGAAATTCCACAACCTACATTAAGACAACCTACACAGTAACATATTCCACAACCTACATATAACAACATATTCCATAACCTTCACACTAACTACACACATATTGAACAACCTACATTGCGACAACATCCATGTTAAACATCCTACACATTCACAGCATATTAAGAGCATTCATATTGACCAGTCTAGACATACATAACATATTAAATTACCTACATATTGTACACATATTTGTGAACCTACAACAGGAACCTACATAATGACCTACACATTTGACAACATACATATTGAGAAACTTACATACTATCAACACACATACATATAGAAAGCCTACACATTTTAAAACAACCACAAATTCGACATAAGCATTGTGTCTCCTACACATCGTTTATAAATTCATACATAACCTACAAATACTACTTAAAAGTTATTCTTTAAATAATTGAAACACATCCCAAATCCTTCATTTTTATAAAACCATCCTTCATCTCTGCTAATATTTTCATTGTTTTTAATCCACGGTATGACTAAAAGCAAATATTTTTCTTACCAGAAAGGAGATGAATCATCAGGTTATGATTTCAATATCATCATAGATTGGTATTTAAAACCTACACTAATCATCCCATCGTGTCAACGTTCTCGACCCACACTACTCATTGAAAGCCCAAGTATAAGACAAAAAATTTATAAAAACACACTATGATATCTAACATTCAAAACCTACACTTCATGTACATGTTCTAAAGCTCTTTTTCTTTTTTCTTTTTACCTACCAAATTTGAAAACACACAATGTAAACCTAAATAGACCTGTTAATCTGTACTAACATATTAATTAGATTTAAATACAAATACTAAACCTAAAAAATTAAACCACCGACAGGACTCTATTGTAGTCATCTATTTTAGTTCACAATATCAAAATTAAGTATGTAGACATCTAATTGGGTTTCGGATTGTATTAGAACATAAAAAAAATGAAATTTGATGTAAAACAATACTCTAACCTTCTTAATTGTCGCTTCCTACACCTCCGGCATTCTGTTGCATGTGGTTGCATTCAGTAGTTACTTGCGGTATGTCATTTTCCTTGCCTTCAGATTCAGAAACTTCATCTCAGCCCGTTCACCTCGGCATCAATACAAAGTCGCTTCATAACCATATCCTTCATATCTTCCCATCTCATGGCCTTAATCTCTTCAGGGGTCTTTCTTTGTTCCACAGTTTCCCACCATAACATGGCCTCATCACCAACGATTGGGTAGCAAACCCTATCGCTTGGTTGGGACGGCACTCGCTGATTCGGATAACCTTGCC